>NC_059297.1:15198176-15243176 GCF_017591435.1 Portunus trituberculatus
CACATCCTCCAAACACACTTCCCGATCCAGATGGACGCCGTTGCCAAGGTGAGGGCGAGAGTGAGGCTGGTGACCGCTGCCTTCACATCTCTGGCCCGGGTACGCGTTCCTCTCTCTATCTCGCACTAAACAAGGAAAGATAAAAACAGTAACAAATGATGACTCGAAGAAGCATACCCTGCCCTCCAGTCTCCCACCACCACCACCAGCAATACACTCTGGGCTACACATGTCCCTCTCGCACCAGCCCTGCGCGGCACACCACATGGCCCTCAAGACGCATTCCCCCGCCACACGATGACACTCAAGATTAGCGGCAGGAGGTGCAGCGCTAATAAACCTCGTGATATGACCGATTGCCTAGCGTTGGGGAGGGGGAGATCAGCCGGCGCAGTAACTGGTTCTCGGTGCTGCCAGAGGAAAGTGGGGACGAAAATAAACGGACAGAATGTAAATGTAACATAAGGTGATAGTTCGAGATATCGCTGAACTCGATCTCCACATTGAAGAGGATGAATCATGCCAGCATTATTTTAGGGTAAAGAGAAGACCAGCCACACCTTCGTCTGATTCTGATGCTGTATTTGGGTGGTGAGATTAAGAGTACAAACCTCCCAAGCTTTCACCGGTAATAAATCTTTGCCATCAATGCATGTCATCACCACTACAAGTTAGGGCAAGCCACCACCACCTCCACCATCTCCACCACCGCCACGACTATCACCACCCCACCACCACCAGCACCACGCTTCCTTTCTGGTTAAGAATGTCCCTTAATCTTCTCCCCCCACTTAAGAAACTTCCCTGACAAGTGGCGCATAAACTACGGAACACGCCTGGCGGAGGAAGGCCTGACGCACTGCCGGGACGTCCTCTGGCTGCCCCCTGCCCCCAACTCCTGACTGATATACACTAGAAACTTGGTCATTAAATACTGAGCCCGGGCCGGGTCACGGAAAGACCTGCCACCACAGCTACCTTTGGGATAGGCTGGGAAGCTCATTTCAGCAAGGTCACATATGTAAACTTACCTGAAGTAATCTAACTTTAACTGACCCGACTTGATCTTATGTAGTGTAAGCTAAAGTAATCTACAGTAACCTAACTCCACTGTTCGTAGCTTGACCTATCCTAGTCTAACCAAACTTAACCTAATATAGCCAAACCAAACCAAACCAAGCCTATAAAACTCATAAGACTTAACAAAAAAAGAAAAAAACATTAAACGAAGGTAAACGAAAGACAAATAAACCGTAGCTCACACTAACCTTAAAAAAAATAAAATAAAATAAAAAAAGACTAAACTGATTCATGCAGGCGGAAAGTTGAGATGGCTGGTGTCCCCTGGATCCGCCGCGCCAGCACTCGTGAATCACAAGGCGGAGTGTGACTGTCCTGCAGCTTCCTACTCCCTGTGATGCATGGAGACAACACCTCACTGTGACAGACGCATCCCGAGCAAGGCTGAGACAGCGAGGGTTGACAGAGCTTTGCCACACTCCCTCCAACCTTCCACCACCACCACCATCGCCACCAAACCACGTCACGACAGGGAAGGAAGGAAGGAAGGATGTGAGAGGAGAAGGTATAGTCGGTGTCGCAACTCAAAGCAACACTGAACGATAGGAGGAGGAGGAGGAGGAGGAGGAGGAGGAGGAGGAGGAGGAGGAGGAGGAGGAGGAGGAGGAGGAGGAGGAGGAAATAAAGAAACTGATGTTCGTGGCAATAATGATAACTTGATTTGGTGATGATAATAAAAAAAGGCCTTTAAATCCCATAACAACAGCAAAACCCAACAACAACAATCGAGGAAGCCTTTTCTTTCTTCCAATTCTGTTGTCCTTGGCCAGAGCCTTTCCAACAACAACAACAACAATAATAATAATAATAATAATAATAATAATAATAATAACAACAATATCAAACATAAGACACCACTACCAGGACGCGTGTCTCTGAGGGGCGTGAGTGGCAGGTGTGAGTCACGGAGCAGCTGCATCGAGCCAACACGATGGAATGCGAGGGATGAAAAGACGGTAAATAAACCATTAGATCAGTTTACACAAATAAAACTCTTATAAATTCTTCGTGTGTGTGTGTGTGTGTGTGTGACCTTGCCCCCTCATTGAGTCAGGCTGAGTGAAGGCATGCAGGTAGGCTGAAGGATGTGTATCGCCCGAAGGACCTCAACATTGACCACCGCCAGGCTCCCCCGCGGCTCTGGCTCTCCACACAGTGTAAGGCCGTCATTCCTCAGCCGCGCACTACATTAATAACTGCATTCTCAAACGTTTCCAGACATCTTTACGCAGGTTACAGTGAGCGATTATTCTTCTTTTGATTCTAGTGACAGTTTAGCTAGGATCTCGTGGTATTAACGTGGAAAAAATGCCAAAGAATCTGACTACTCAATGAAAACAGTCCTTACCATGCAGAGCCGTGAGTGTTTCAGAGTACTGAGGAATTAACTCGATTCTTAGCGGCAACACCAACATACGAGTAGAAGGAATTGCATTCCGTTTTCTTTCCTTTCCTGTCTTTGTCGTGGGCTTACAATTCTGCATTGCCTGCCTCTATGTGCAACTATACGGTATTTAAGCTCCCTCATATCCCATTTTGCTTCTTAATTCTATTATACAGAAGCGATCTTGAGAATCAGCGTCTTATTGTTGTTGCACCGTGAATCTCTCTCTCTCTCTCTCTCTCTCTCTCTCTCTCTCTGGTGCGGTAACAAACACAATGTCCTAAGAACACAATTACACAATGCTTACATTATGAAAACTTTCACCGTCAATACTCCCCGCAAATATGCGTGGACGTCCTTCTTTCTTGGCTTGGCGACCACGAGAGCTACAGCTGTCTTGATGGCCGTCTACCAAGACAGCAATAGTAATTTGTCTATATAACTCCATACAGAAGTTCATAATGTATAAACTATATAGAATAACTGGAATGTGTTTTGATGCTCTCATATCACTGATGCGCGCATGCGCAGTGACGTCATCCAGGAGAAACTCTGACCCGGGAGCAAATCGGTACAACACCGGATCGCCCTCAAGGGAGCCACTCAGCACAGGAAGAATGTCTTACGGCCTCTTAATGAACGCTGAACAAGTGGAATAGTATGAGGTACCACTTTTCAAATCATTATAGAATAATTGCAAGATTTGCCACAAATTATAAGAAATGCAATAACTAAGAACTCTTCACTTTGCAATGTATTACCAAGAATTAATTTCTGATAACAAGGCTGTTCTCACAGCACCGTCCATGACCACTCCAATATTCATCCATCTGACCTCAGCAATGCTTCATTCCTGAAGCTCCTGGACATTCCTTGCCCTTGGTTTTGCGGAATATGTTTTGCCTTGTGAATATCCACCAAGGAAATAATCAGGAACTAACATAAAAGAAATAAACATCAATATACTGAAGTGGGTTGTGGGCGATATTGTGGCAAGACTGAATGAATGTCATTGGCGCTTTGATGATAATTCAAAAGATGCTTTCAAGAAATTAACTTTACTTAATTAATTTCGCTGCATTTGTTTGATCAGCGACATATCCTACAAGTCTTCTATAGTGATATGAAAGCAATCACATCCTACCCCACCCTGTACCAACACAACCTCCTTCATACACCCAAGCGCAAATGTCTACCTGGAAAAATGAACACCACTCCCTTAAAAAAAAAAAAAAAAAAAAAAAAAGGTCCGAGAGTAAATGTCAACACGAGAAAAATAGCCCCACAAAAAATGCCACACGAAAAAAAGTACGGGATATAATGGCAGGAAAATATCACAGTAAAAAAAATCAACCAGATACAATGACAATAAGAAATTAACAATGTAGCAGGAAATGTCAAACTTTGTATTAAAAAGGCAAGTGGTCCCCAAAAATACTATTATGTTATATTTATGTTCTGTTAGGGAAAGGTAAAGTTATATAAAATTAGGTTGGGTTAGGTTATGTCAGGTGAGGATAAGATCAACTGAGAAAGGTAAGATTAGCTAAAGTTAGGTTAGTTTACAGTTTCCAGTAAATCATCACTTTACAATTATATACACATTTTTTTTTTTTCGATCTATTTTCTATGGCCGTTTTATCCAGTGTCATTTAATCCGAGTACAATTTATCGGAGTCATATATCTTGTACCCATTTTCCTTCTTTTCTTACATTAACGTACAATTCTGCAGCAACAATCTTCACTAACAAGAGTGCGACAAAGCTAGGAGGCGGATCATCATTAGCAAGGCGAGTGGCGAGACCGTTGAGTTCATCTGGCACGGCCTTGCTCCTCCTGCTGCTGCTGTTACTCTCGCTGCAGCCTTCTCAACTTTCCCAACACTGAGGACACACACACACACACACACACACACACACACACACACACTGCAATGGGAAAGCTGGTGACAATCTTGACCCACTCGTTGTGTGTGTGTAATTCACCTCACTTCGCCTCACCTCGGTCTCCTGCTGGTCACCCAGCCAGTCTTCCCCATTACGGAGCGAACTCACAGCTCATAGACCGATCTTCGGGTAGGACTGAGACCACAACACACTCCACACACCGGGAAAGCGAGGCCACAACCCCTCGAGTTAAATCCCGTACCTATTTACTGCTAGGTGAACAGGGGCCACACATTAAGAGACTTGCCCATTTGCCTCGCCGCGCCGGGACTCGAACCCGGGCCTCTCGATTGTGAGTTGAGCGTGCTAACCACTACACTACGCGGTGTGTGTGTGTGTGTGTGTGTGTGTGTGTGTGTGTGTGTGTGTGTGTAATAACTGCGGTGTAGACTTGATAGACTCCCCACCGCACGTGTCTGTCTGTCTGCCTGTCTGTTATTCTGTGTGTGTGTGTGTGTGTGTGTGTGTGTGTGTGTGTGTGTGTGTGTGTGTGTGTGTGTGTGTGTGTGTGTGTGTGTGTGTGTGTGTGTGTGTCCTCCATCCCAGCATGTTTAATAGCCACTACGTTTACCTCACTGCAGGCACCTCTTATGCAGATGAGGCTTTAGTCATGAGCACATTGTCGAGTACTGTGTGTGTGTGTGTGTGTGTGTGTGTGTGTGTGTGTGTGTGTGTGTGTGTGTGTGTGTGTGTGTGTGTGTGTGTGTGTTAACTTGCTTGCTTGCTTTCTGGCACTATAAACCAACACAAAAGCAAAGCAGAAACAGAAATGTGAGAAACTGACGCGATTTACCATTCTCACTTTCCAGCCTCAGAGTTGTTTAAAGATGCGCACGGTCCTTCACTCTCGCAGCACCAGGTGGCGGGGAGACTCTTACAGTACTCGCCTACATCATGTCTCATTATTACTAAGCTGCTCCCAACGGCTCCCAACTACTCATCGGTGACTGAGCGCTAATCACTTCTATATATACGAGTATATTGCCAGTTGTGCTAAAGTATATTTCCACCAAAAATCATTCCACTTTCAGATGTTTTTCCCTTCACCTGATTTCACATATGATGGATTTTGTTCGACTAGGTTAGGTTAGCTTGGGTTGAAGTAAGTTTTTTGGGTAGGATTCGGCTTAGTTGAGTTGAGTTTAGGTAAGTTTGGTTAGATTGATGGAGAATTGTGTTGAGTTCGGTTAAATGGGGTCAAGTTATGTTAAGTTTGGTTACATTTCCTTACGTGAGGTTAAAGCAGAAGTGTGTTGGGTTCGGTTAAGCTAAGTTAGGTTGGAGGAATTTATCATGGAGGAGAATCATCATGAAAAAGTTTGCCATGGAGAGAATATAACAAGAAAGGGATTATTCTGGATCATACTTTATTTTGTGATGAAATTTACTAGAGCGAAATGTACACGGAAACCATCACTCCCTGTCTGACCCTCCCCTGCTGATCCGAAGCATTTTAGAACCACCCACGCCAAGAAGAACCTCACCTATTATTTCTGGAGGTGAAAACAACAAACTCAAGAGGATCTTATGTACAATGGTGTCAGGGGGAACACGTGTACCGCGAGTCTGAGGTGGGAATTCAGCCTCTTGTGTGCGGCCATGTTTAAAGAGGAGAGCAGCCGATGGATGGAGATGGTGGGCGGGAGAGCGTCGACATAAATGCGGAGTTATTACAAAGAAACACAAAGAAAGGATAGATATTAACTGATACGAGATTACTTGAGAAAAGCTACACTATCTGATTAAAGCCTGTATTCTGAAACACTCTGCTCTCTCTCATCATCATTGCTTTCCAAAGGCTCCACTTGAAGAGAGTCATGTTTTAAGAGTATTTTTATGGTTCTGGTGATAGACTGGCACGCATTCTAATTTATTAAAAGGAGAAACTATCTTGAAAAACCCGGCTAGTAGTCTCTGTGGCCTTGGCAAATTATCGTAATGAGATGGGAAGGCGTTTTTTAATACGGCGATAAGCCTAATTGAATAAAGAAAGAAGTTAATTCGATGTCATATTAAGCAGACTGACGACAACAACCACAACAACAACAACAACAACAACCAATCTGAAAATCTATCACTGAGAACAAGCTTACATCATCACGCCTTATCTTATCTGCTGCTATATCCTGTGCTGCGCTGACTGCCTCGACGAGCTGGGCTAACTGACACTCATCCCGCCATCACCACCACGCACTTCAAGACTCACTCAAGACGCCTTTGTTTGACTGAGCTGCTTCTATTGCTTCATCACGCAATACTAAACATAGACTGCTTTTACTACTACTTATATACTGCTACCACCACCACCACCACCACCATAACATTACTACTACTACTACTACTACTACTATTACTTCTACAGAGGAATATGTAAGAAGTCACAAGGCCTGCACGTGGCAATCAATGCATAATATACACAGATGTACTATATAGCAATGAACACGCACACACATCATCCAAAATTCGTTTAGTCTCTTCTGTTACGCGTACCAACTTTTTGTTATTACTACGATCTACTATTTGAACAACCATCAACGCAACAACATTTCGCGCATGAGAAAATATAAATAGAAGAAAAGATAAAGAAAATATGTGTACTAGTGTGTGTGTGTGTGTGTGTGTGTGTGTGTGTGTGTGTGTGTGTGTGTGTGTGTGTGTGTGTGTGTGTGTGTGTGTGTGTGTGTGTGTGTGTGTGTGTGTGTGTGTGTGTGTGTGTGTGATTGCGTGCGTGCATCTGCCTGCATGTGTTAGTTCAGATAAGACTTAAACAAACACACACACACACACACACACACACACACACACACACACACACACACACACACACACACTTGATATACCCACAGTTGCCCCTCTCCACGTGGCCCGCCTGGTGGTGAACAGTGACCACATCCCCACGTAGTGAGTGGCGACAGAGAGCAGAGAGCACCGCACCCCGCCTGTCACTCCCCGCCTCAGGAAGCAGGCCGAGCCACCACCTGGGCCGATACCATCTGGCGCCTATTGTCTCCTCAGATTGCCTTGATGGACGCCCTCCCGCTGCTTCCTCGCATCCCGTCTACCATCAATCCATCCAGCGGGCTTTCCCTGCATTTCCCCATACATTACAAGTTTCTCAAGTTTTTAACCCTTTCATTACTGGGACGCATTTTTACCATGAGTTTGGGTATAATTAGACGATTTTATTGACATTAGGAAGGGTTTATGGAGGTCAGAAGATCAATGGCCACAAACTTCACTATTTCACTCCGCACATAAATTTTTGAAGCTGTATAAAATCACCAAATAGTAAAGAGAATTAAAATTAAAATGTGTCATAGTAATAAAGGGGGTTAAGTCTGTATAATCCACCAGGTAGCTAATGACGTGTTGTGAAGGTAAGGGAGTGAGGTGACGGGGTGGATGAATGGATGTGGGTCGGGGGAAGGAGGATTGAGGACGAGTAAGGGTTGGAAGAAGGTGATGAGGGTAGCGGAAAGGGATTGGTGATGAAGTGTGGATGAAGGTATGGGTGAAGAGGTATGGATGAATGAGAGGAAGTGGAGAATAGCAGGACAGATTGGAGGAGGAAGGAGGAGGAGAAAGAGGAGGAGGAGTTGATGGTGGTTTATACTTACGCAGAAGACCAGTTTTAAGCACTCCGATATACCACAACTGCCATCTTACCTGAGGGAGAGAAAAAAAAAAACACACAATTACAAACTTGTACTTAAGAACAATTGCTTAAGATGAAGTACTTCCTAAACTATCACGAATGTACACTAACTGAGGAGAGGGGGATGTTTCCTTGATAAGATGATACACTGGAGTAGGCCGAGGACGAGGTCGAAGAGGAGGAAGGGAGGAGGAGGAGGAGGAGGAGGAGGAGGAGGAGGAGGAGGAGGAGGAGGAGGAGGAGGACTCGTCTACAAGAACAAGATGGCGAGCACAGTTAAGAGCAGAGTATAAATGACAGGTATGCCTCGTTAAGTATAGGATGTTACGGTGGACAAGGCTGAGGCGGCTGGCTGGCTGGCTGAGGTCACAGAGTGCAGCTGCCAGGCCTGCCTCTCCTCCTGCCCCCTGCACCTCCCACCACCAACACTGTGTTGTGAGGTGAGGCCTGCACGCACAAGTTTGATTGGCCTGTTTCTTTTCTATCTGTGTGTGTCTCGTTTCGTTACTCTCTCTCTCTCTCTCTCTCTCTCTCTCTCTCTCTCTCTCTCTCTCTCTCTCTCTGGATGAGGGTGAGTGGCCCTAAGTGTGCTTGAGTGCATGCGAACGCAGAGGATTGTAGTGTGAAAGCAAAAGTATATTTTTTTAACGAGGGAGCAACAACGAAGGTTAATCAAAATAAAATAATTTTGTTTCATCAAAATACTTTTATGATAGCAATTATATCAACAACAGCAACAACAGCAACAACAACAATAATAACAACAGCACCATCACCAACAACACCAAATACAGCGTCAAAAACAATAAAAACAGGTAAAAAAAAATAACAAATAAATTAATAAATAAATAAGCAAACACGCCATACCAACATCAACACAACCACCACCACCACCACCACACCCTACCACATCAGAGCCACTAACAACAAAGGTAACGGCAATAACAAAACAAAAAAATTGCTAATCACATTTATAAATAAACAGCACATTTACATTACCACCACCACCACCACCATCACCACCTTCACAGCCTCAGATCACAGCCTTGTCTCGTCACAAAAAGATCGCAACAGGAAGCTTCACCCAAGCAACAACAAAAACACTTCAAATTCGCCTTCAACGTCATATTCCACTCACTCCTGACGCCTCACCCCCCCCCAGCCCTCCTTCCCCTTTACCACCCCTCCCCTACCAGCTTCCTCCCACCAAAACCCTCCAGAATTCGTCAATACAGAGGAGAATGAAAATAAAAAGCAAGGAAAATAAAATACATACAAGTTTCCAACAAGATAACAAACTGCAGGAGTCTTCTTGTTTTATCTGTTTATTTATTCATTCATTCACTCAACGAGAGAGGCAACACGTACGTAAGAACCTTGACACTCACTCGGTCACTCACTCACTCACTCACTCAGTCGCCTTCACGGACACTGAGAAAAACTGAACCAAGACCGAATAAGGAGACCAACTCAAAGAAAGAAAATTGAGTGTGTGTGTGTGTGTGTGTGTGTGTGTGTGTGTGTGTGTGTGTGTGTGTGTGTGTGTGTGTGTGAGAGAGAGAGAGAGAGAGAGAGAGAGAGAGAGAGAGAGAGAGAGAGAGAGAGAGAGAGAGAGGTGGGGATAGGAGGAGGAGGGCGAGGGTGGAGGCGGGACAAGAACAGCTCGGCAACGAACTCTTAAACGCAGATAAGACTGTTACTAAGGGATGAGTTAAGACGTACTTCGGATAACGTTCCTGTGCGTGTGTGTGTGTGTGTGTGTGTGTGTGTGTGTGTGTGTGTGTGTGTGTGTGTGTGTGTGTGCAATACTTCTACCTCTCCTAATATCCTGGCCTATTCTTATCGTTATTTCCGAGTCTGAGAAATGATGCACAACAATCAAAATTACAGGAGAAAAATGTGACAAACTCGTCAACATTCCAGCAGATGAAGAATGGAAACTAACCAATAGGAAGGAAAACACACGCGACGATCCTGGCATTAACGTTTCCAGATAATGATGAGTGACGTAATTACAGTCTACATGGAAAAGGAAAACATGACATTTTTTAGATAACGTGACTGCAAACTGACGGATAATATACAAACACGTTACGAGGAGAAAAATGTTACGTCATGCTTAAGGAGAAAGACCAAAAAATATATATATTACGTCATACTTTAACGTTTGAAGAGAATGACGGAAAAAGGGGAATTTACAGAACGATTTAAAGGAATTCATATACCATAACGTTTTCAGTTGTTTATGAATGGATATAATAGCCTAAAGAAGGAAAAAATGTTATATTCCTAAAAGAAGAGGGAAAAAAACAAATAAGCATGTATTCCTTAACATTTCCGTTGAATTATGACTAAACCTACCGAACATATCTGCATATTGTATACTTTAATGGTGCAGAGTTAAAAGGGATTTCAAAAGCAACAGACACTATGTATACAAGCTGAATGTTAAAAGAAATCTCACACTCTCTTCCGTTCCCAATAATGTTCATCCTTTCCCATTATTCATTTGCCTTTCTGCTAATAATGCAAGAAAATATTAGTCAACATAAAGAAAACAATAATTATATTCCTTATTCCTCCTTTACTTTATACATTTCATTTCACTGCGATACAAAACAATGGACAGCACCAGAAGTAGCCCATGAAATCGTTATAAACATCTACAAGAAGGATGAGGAATAAAACGAATAGATTTTGCAATTTCCGCCCAATTTAAAGATTGAAGGTGGCTGTCGGAGAGTATCAAAGAGCAATCAAAGAGTTAACTAGCACCAATATAAACCACGAGAAAAGAGGCAAGACAGCATTACATATAACTTACAGCTGCTATTGAAAGAGTAAAGACTGCTGTGCCTTCTGTCCCTCTGAACACAGCCTTCATTACATCAGTAGCGGGAAACCCAACCATCTACTCCCTGCCTCTCTGCTGGCTCCCTCGCTCCCCTGAGTCACTCCCCGGGGACTGTAGACAGCTGATCTCTGCGGTGCATTACTCTCCACCCGCCATTTGACTGTTGCATCATCTCTGCTTCGTGGCCGCGTTTTGCACCTTAGGATTATTGGTGTTACAGGGGACTCTGACTTGGTGGTGATAATATGTTTCTTCTTCTTTTACTGTTACTGTTGTTGTTGATGTTGGTGCTACTATTACTACTGCAACTACTACTATACTAACTACTACTACTACTACTACTACTACTACCGACATTTTTTCTTCTTCCTGTACCTCCTCCTCCTCCTCCTCCTCCTCCTCTGTGTTATCTTTGCTGAAGCAGTGACCTGTCTCTCTGTTTGACTGCCACGATGATAAAACCCACCTGCTGCTTTATATTATGCGTAGGAGTAGTAGTAGTAGTAGTAGTAGGAGGAGGAGGAGGAGGAGGAGGAGGAGGAGGAGGAGGAGGAGGAGGAGAGAGAGAGAGAGAGAGAGAGAGAGAGAGAGAGAGAGAGAGAGAGAGAGAGAGAGAGAGAGAGAGAGAGAGAGAGAGAGGAAGGCAATAACAGCACTGACATTTTCACACTTTTCTTTTTCTAACACACACACCACCAGAAATTCTATTCGTCAAAAATATCTAAAAATACAGGAAAATACAAAATAAAGCAGGAACACTCGCAATGGATCCTGTGGTTGTCTCTCATCAGGACTGAAAGGAGCACAGCACGTGGTCTTTGCGCGGGATTCCCTATTAGTCACCCCATCATGACGCATTAGGTGGTGGTGGTGGTGTTGGTGTTGATGTTGGAAGAAGAAGAAGAAGAAGAAGGAAGAATAACATGAAGAACAAAAAATAAGAACAAAAACAAACAGCAACACACCTGCCCCAACATACACACCTGTCCTCACACACCACCACACACCTGCCCTCACACTCCCTGCCTCCACACACCACCACACACCTGCCCTCATACTCCCTGCCTCCACACACCACCACACACCTGCTCTCACACTCCCCGCCCACACACCACCTTGAGTAGCAGACACACGCATGGATAATGAAAGCAGGTACATAATGTAGTGAGTGGTACTGTAGTGTGTGTGCGTGTGTGAGTGTGTGCATCCTAATAGGGGGAGGGTGTGGTCGGTATCCTCAGCAGGAGCTTCACCTCGTCACTATGCACGCTGCGCTATTCACTAACTAACGCCATTTCCACACTCCTCGTTCACTGGACAGGCTTATGACTATATGCCCAGAAGAAAGAGAGAGAAAAATGAAAGAAAGAGAGAAAAAAAGTTGGTGCATGTCACGAGATGATCCGGCGCAAAACAAATTCGTTTAAACTTTCTCACTTCCTCCACACACTGTATCAACAATTACCGTAACTTGAACGCTATGTAAAGAACAGGATTACGCGATGAGCCTCTTTAATTAATGGGGGAACAGTTTGCACAGAGAAAGATACCGGATTCCACCACCACGGGGAATGTTTGGTGCGTGGATCGTGATGGAGGGTGGGAGGGAAAGGCTGGCCATGCACCTTGCCCTGGATGCCTCACGGTACAGGCACGAGGCACGGCGTAAAGCGTTACTCGTGTTTGCTAGAGAGCGCAGCCACGCCAACAATGCTACTACGCCTCTCTCTCTCTCTCTCTCTCTCTCTCTCTCTCTCTCTCTCTCGCGTAAAATATAACAAAACACCACCTGAGGAGCAATGACATGAATTAGTAATATACAATTATCCAAGAAGTCACAACATTCTACAAAATTCAGAAAACAAATCTGGAAAATACAACCACCTATTCTATTGCATCCCCATGTTTTTCCTTGGTGCACGTGGACCTGTTGATAAGTAGCAGCTCATTAGTCCACACATTAATTAACATTCTCGTGACAACTTAACGAGGCAGCAGTACTCGCAAACACATCCATCCGCCAATGATTAGAGTGACGCAGGCGAGGTGGCGGGCGGCGTGGCGTGGCGAGGCGAGGGTTGATGTCGATGTCCCTTTATCCGGCTTATCAGCTAATCAGCGGCCCAGCGGCAGGCCAGGCAGCAGCAGGGGTGTCGCCGGCATCTACAGCTGCACTGCGCACCAAATTAGGCGGGGCGGTGCTCCCACAGTGCTCTCTATGCCGGGACACGCAGCCCTGCACTCAGCCGCCCTCACTCACACTCACTCTCCTACCGCCTCCTTCCCTTCCTCCTCCTCTCTTAATCTTAAAAAATCCTCCTCTTTACTCTTCACTGGTCTTCCTCTTCCTCCTCCCCAAGGAATACTCACTCTTCTTCCTTTCCTCTCCTCCTTCCGTTCCTTCCTCATGTTTTTGCTTTTAATTCTTTTTATCTTGTTTTCGTCTTATTTATATTATTTTTTCGGTTTCTTTTTTGTTCTTTGTAAAATGATAGTAGTAGTAGTAGTAGTAGTAGTAGTAGTAGTAGTAGTAGTAGTAGTAGTAGTAGTAGTAGTAGTAGTAGTAGTAGTAGTAGTAGTAGTTGTTGTTGTTATGTTGTTGTTGTTGTTGTTGTTGTTCCTTCTTCATCACTATCTTCATCCCCATTGTTTTTCTTCCTCTTTCTCCCTTGACTTGGCGAATGCTCTCTCTTGGCACACTGTTGAATTAACTTCCTCATGGTCTAAAGCCATTAAGTGTGGGAGGGGTTACGGTGTGTGTGTGTGTGTGTGTGTGTGTGTGTGTGTGTGTGTGTGTGTGTGTGTGTGTGTGTGTGTGTGTGTGTGTGTGTGTGTGTGTTAATGCGCTGTGCAAGCTCCTCGGCGTGTAAAAGGAAGTGGAAGACGCAGCAACAGTTCCTCCACCACTTCCATTTCCACCACCACCACCATCATCACCACCTGCCAAGTGCACCACCACCACCATCACCACCACCACTACCACACGCTTGGCTCCACTTCCTGATGCATATGTGGAGCCTGCCAGCATCCACCCACACACCCACACCCTGTCGTCTGAACCCTGAACCCAAACACACACCGTAACCCTGGCATCAAGTAGTTTCCGTTAATCAATTTGTATACATTATCACGGTACTTTCATTGTTAGTAGTAGTAGTAGTAGTAGTAGTAGTAGTAGTATTTTTTAGTTTCTCCTCTCACCCCTACGAATCTATTGTAATTGCACATAAAACATCACCTTTCCTACAATGATTTCTTGCTTTCCTTCCTTCTTTCCATCCACACCTTGCTGGCATTACTCTACTAGCGTGCAGACGTAGATCACCACACACCCATACCTTCTCACAACTCACATCCGCACCATTACATACTTAACCATCCACGTCTAAAATTATGCTGGTAAAACTCCATACGTGTGTGTGTGTGTGTGTGTGTGTGTGTGTGTGTGTGTGTGTGTGTGTGCATGGAGACAACTACCTCACCACCTTACCACCCACCGCCAGCCTCCTACACACCCGGGAGCTGTTATCTAACCGTCCACCCTCACCCACGCTTCCCTGCCGCTGCATGTCCGCCTGTTAGCACTCATCCTACTCATCATTATAGCCACTCGTGTTATATGAACTACCATGGTGCTTCTCTCTCTCTCTCTCTCTCTCTCTCTCTCTCTCTGTAGGTATAAAAAAAAAAAAGCTTATTCCAGTTGACTCTGACCATATCCATCCATTTAATTAACTAACTCTTTCCGTTCCCAACCAAGAGTTAATTAAGGGTAAAGGAAAGTGGAAATAGTGAACGTTGTGTCGGAAAATGTCTGTATTTACACTACAAATAAACGTTAGGTTAATTACGGTACAAAATGTTCATAAATACATATATAAAAGAAAATACATGACAACACCAGGGAAAGAGCTCCACAGATGCACGGATGACAGGTGTTGCTAAAATACATGTGCCAAGTGACAGATGCGGTGTTATCCTTGCAAGTGTGTCATCGAGCTGTGGCGGGACATAAGTGTGGCCGATCAGCGTAGTGTGTAGTGTGGTAGGAAGCATGCAGGTGTGGCAGGGAAAGCATGTACAGTTCTTAAAAGGAGGATGTGTGTAGCGTGTTACTGATGTTGGTATATAAAGTGCGGTGTTCTCGTACTGTGTGGAAGGGAAAAGGTGTGATTATAATTTTGGCATGGTGAGGTGTATGTACGAGTAGTAATGGCTGTAATGTGGTAAAAAATGTATGGTAGGGAAAGTATAGCTGGTACGGTGTGGTGACTTGAGGGTGCGTTGTGTGGTAAGAAGAAACGTTTAGTGGTCTAGTCTGTGTGGTGACTTGATCCCTTCAATACTGTGATTTGTGTATGATTAGACCATTTTATTTACATTAGGAAGGGTCTATGGAGGTCAGAAGATTAATGGCCACAGTCTTCACTACATTAATCCACCTCATAAATCTCTGAGGCTGTATAAAATCATCAAATAGTAAGCAGAATGAATAGGGAAACGCGTCTTGGTACTAAAAGGGTTAAGTTACAGGGGTGTGATATGGTAGAGGAAAAAATGTAGTGTTTTTGTTATAATGTGGTATGGTGGTTGGGGGGGGGTGAGGTGGTAGAGGAAAAAGTGTGGTGTTCTTGGTATGATGTGGTGTAAAAAGGGTATGTTTGTGCCAGTTAAATGTACAAGTAGCGGCTCAGTCTGGAGTGGGAACTGTGAAGACTCAAGTGTGCAGTGTAGGAGTCTAGTAGGAAAGTATACTAAGAAAAAAAAAAATCACTGACGCAAGGAGTGTAGTGAGGCAAGAGAGTGGTGTATCACGTGGTGTTGTGACTATACCGACAGTAGTGGGGCGAGGGCGGGGCGAGGCAGGCGCTAGGAGACAGGGACAGTAGTGGTGAAGTCATGCAGGAGGGGGGGTCGTGCTGTTGTGCTGTTGTCAAGACTGCACTGGATGATTTGTGGACGCTTAAGTAACAAGTAATGGACAAAGAGACTTATGTAGCCAATAATGCATCTATCTTAGTTTTGTTTTTTTTTTTTCTTGATCCCCAAAATTTGCATTATAAAAGAGCGATAGGAGAGAATAGAAAGGAAAAAAAAACTTTATATCTACTACAAATACATGATTCATGAGAAACTTTTGATGTCGAAACTTTTATCAATTGTTTTTTCCTGCACTAGTAGTAGTAGTAGTAGTAGTAGTAGTAGTAGTAGTAGTAGTAGTAGTAGTAGTAGTAGTAGTAGTAGTAGTAGTAGTAGTGCTTATATGTATAAAAACTCAGCAATCACGTTGTTACTGCACAATCAGTAGGGAAATTTAAGAGATAAGATGAATTTTATGGCTAGGAATTATGTGTGGATAAAGTCGGGATATTTTACACAAGGAACAGCCACGCGTAGGCTTAACGGCTTCTTGTGGCTTCTCTTTTTATGTTTTTATGTCATGAGACTTTATTTTTCTTGTGGGTGGAATAAGGTTACACTTAACATATCACGTCCAGTCTAGCCTTCCTCCGTGCACCCTCCAAACAGGCTAATCTTCCATCCACCCTTAACCCCTTCAGTACCATGCCTTGCTTTCATATTCATTCTGGTGATTCTTGGTGATTTTATACAGCTTCAGAAACTTATGTTGGAATTAAAATAGTAAAGACTCTGGCCATTATTTTTTTGACCTCCATAGACCCTTCCTAATGCAAATATAATCGTCTAATCACACCCAAAAAATCATGGTAAAGACGGTCTCAGCATTGAAGGGATTAACACAACCTGCCCCATACCCACGTCACCCTCCACACATTCCTCACTTCCCCTCACATTTTTATCCCAATCCCGGTCTCGTCTTTCCAATACTCAACTTTCACTCTAAATCGTCAGTTTTTCATCATCCTGTCTCCCCCACAACACTTCCCACATATACACACATACTGCATGCACACACTTGGCACTTGGGTCCGCGTGTGCCCCGAGGCGAGTGTCGTTGTGTGGTGAAATAACTGAAGGGTTGTTGACGTTAAGTGTAGCGTTTAATGCGAGGCTGGGCGAATGACTCAACGGAGAGGAATGGTTATGGTGGTGGTGGTGGTGGTGGTGGTGGTGGTGTCTGCAGCCTGTCTGTCGCCGTCCTTATCTATGGGGAAGGTTAGCTGTTATGGTTATGGTCCTAAGGTTTGGTCAGGTTGGATTGATTAAGTTAGTGTATGTTAGGTTACGTTAGACTAAGGTTGGGCTTAAGAGGTGAGGCAAAGTAACATAATTTTAGCGAAATTTGTTCGGTTAATTAATGTGAGGTGAGGTTCAGTAAGACATGATTTGGTAATTATGATTAAGTTCAGTGAAGAAAAATTAGGTTAGTCAACTTTTTTTTCCTTTTTTCCGAAGAGGAACACTGATGTAGCTTTTCCTTACAAAAATACAAGTGTTATCAAACGTTTCCTGGTATTTATTTCAAACCGTCTTTTTCCTACAGTAAACACACACTTCTTCCTCCGCATTACCCATGAAGAGAGCTGAATTATAATATCCTCCTCCACGACTCATAATATAAACACTCAATTTTTCCTCGTCCTTAACTATGAAGGGCGGCATTATACAGATTAAAATTCTCAACTCTTCCCTATTCTATCTCTGGGGAGCATTACTAAACCTTCACTATGTATGGAACGAGCATTATTCTGTCTCCTTCCTTTACTGAAAGAAGCAGAATTATACATACGCTTCTTCACCACATATAAACCTTCAATTCTTCCTCATTTCTATCTATTCTTGGACGTTATTCAGCCTTCTGTATATCTGGTACGAGCATTATTACGTCTGCTTTCCATGTTACAAGAAGTGGTATTATGCATAAGCTTCTTCCTCATGCATAAACCTTCAACTCTTCATTATTTTCTTAACCCCTTCAATACCCTGACACGTTTCCCTATTCATTGTGGTTACTATTTGGTCATTTTATACAGCTTCAGAAACTTACGTGGGGGTTAAAATAGTGAAGACTCTGGCCATTAAACTTCTGACCACCACAGAACCTTCCTAATGTAAATAAAATCGTGTAATCATAGCCAAAATTTAGGTAAAAATGCGTCCCAGTACTGAAGGGGTTAACTATTATTTAAACTTCCTTATATATGGGAGGAGCACTTATCTACACCTTCCCCCTTCATCCTACACTATAAGCAGCACTATTATACATTGGCTTACTTTTCATGCATAAACCCTCAACTGTTCCTCCTTTTTATCTATGACGAGCCTTATCTTATCTTCCTCATACATGGAGCGAGCACTCTTCCACCTCTTCCTCCTCCCTAATTCTTTAACTACTATTTGCTAAGTCTTTCCTTTACCACTGATTACTATGAGACATATTTACTTGTTCTTTAGCCATTCTGATATATGGACTGGGTAGAAATTGTTAAGTCTATTGTTTTTCACCGCCTTTCTTTCTTCTAGATGCTTATAAAGACTTCATGCATTCATTCTAGTGGTGTTCTTTTGTTTGGTGATACAGTGAAAGGGTTACTATGAAGGGACGGCATGATAAAAATAATATAAACTGTCTTCTCCCATCAAATTTTTCCCCATTCTTATCTATCACAAGCCTTATCTTATCTTTCTCTCATATGAAACGTGCACTCTTCCTCGTTCTTATCTCTGAATGGCGGAAGAGCTGTACCATATTCTTCCTCATACATAAACACGCAACTCTCCCCCACCCTTCCCGCACCATTCTTATCTATGGAGAGACCTATCTTCCTTACTTATGGGGCGTGCACTCTTCCTCATTCTTATCTATAAAATGCGGTATTGTAGGCTCTCTCTCTCTCTCTCTCTCTCTCTCTCTCTCTCTCTCTCTCTCTCTCTCTCTCTCTCTCATTTCTTTTCTGTCGAGTTGTTTTGCTTTGCCTTCCTTTTAACTCCTCTTTATCCTCTTTACTCATCTTTATCTATGGTGAGGCTGCTAAGGTCCAAAAGGTCTGCTGCTGCTTCCTATTTCCCCGTGTCCTAAAGCTTTAATCCCTTCAGTGCCATGACGTGCTTTCATATTTATTCTGCTTACTATTTGGCGATTTTATACACCTTCAGAAACTTAGGTGGGGGATTAAAAAATACTGAAGACTCTGGCCATTAATCTTCTGACCTTCATAGACTCTTCCTAATCTAAATAAAATCGCTCAATCGTAACAAAATCTCGTGGTAAAAAATGCGTTCCAGTGCTGAAGGGGCTAAGACCAATATTCCTCGTAGATGCGGACCCCCTACTTTCCTTCTCTTCAGTACTCCCCTACAGGCCGCCTCGTCTTCCCTGTCTGTGGCAAGCCCTGAGTTACGCTACTCGCATATCTTGAGGTGCTATTTCCCCTTGATTATTTATACAAAGCCTACTTCGCCTCCCTTATTTATGGCGAGCTGGGATGGGGCGTACTCTTCGTGTGTCGACCCAGGAGGAGGAGGAGGAGGAGGAGGAGGAGGAGGAGGAGGAGGAGGAGGAGGATATTTTAAAGTACTGAAACAGAGAGAGAGAGAGAGAGAGAGAGAGAGAGAGAGAGAGAGAGAGAGAGAGAGAGAGAGAGAGAGAGACCTAAGCATTTTACTTATTACACACATTTCTTTTCAATTTAACGAAGCGAAAAGTTCTGAAGAGTAAATGAATGCATCTTCATTTCTTTGGTAAATGTTATAATTACATTATTGAAATCTGAAGAAATCGATGTTTTTGTTTTCAATGTGTTGAAATTGCCTTGTCAAATAAACAATAACTGAGGTGTGTGTGTGTGTGTGTGTGTGTGTGTGTGTGTGTGTGTGTGTGTGTGTGTGTGTGTGTGTGTGTGTGTGTGTGTGTGTGTGTGTGTGTGAAATAAGAACCTTTCGTTCCAATCAAACAAGATTCAACAGACACACATGTATCTGATTCTTGAATTAATAACATAATGACTGAAATTTTTGTAGCAATTAATGAAGGGCCAAAATTTTCTTCGACTTCTCACTTAGGAAAAAAAAAGATAAATAAAAACGCTGTCACACCTGCAATTTTAACAGCCAAATACTACGTAACTTTGGTACTAATGCAAAATCGCTGGGAACCGCAACTACACATGTAGTACAGGAAAGGTTAGTGATAACTCGCCAAGTCGTCTCAGTAGCCTTTGAAAGCAGTCGTGCTGAAAGAGTGAAGTATTTCAGAACACAGGCTACAGGATCATATAAAAGGTTGTAACTGAACTGAAGCTATAGGAATTTCTAAGTGCGTTTTTACAATTCTGGTGACAAATTAAACAATATTTTTACATTATGAACAGGAGAAACATTCATGAGAACCCGGCAAGTTATCTCTTTAGCCATTGAAGACAATCGTGATGAGAGAGCCAAGCGTTTTAGAATTCTAGTATTTAGGAAGCTACACTTCTTTATAATGCGTGTATTTGTCGCAGTGGACGCGGCGAGGGGAGGGGAGATATGGCTCAGCATTCAGAAACGCTTAGCTCTTTCACCATGACTAGTTTTCCAAAGGCCAAGGAGTGATTTGGCTGGGTTTCTGAAGAGTGCTTCTTGGGAAAATAATGTAGATAACCTCATATTACTAGAACCATGAAAACCCGTATAACTTCAACTACTTAGTAACTTTCACAAGCATACGTGGTATAGCGCACACGTGTTTCAAAAAATGAGATCTAAGATGAGGTATGGCGAGTGTTAGAGATAAAGAATGTGTGTGTGTGTGTGTGTGTGTGTGTGTGTGTGTGTGTGTGTGTGTGTGTGTGTGTGTGTGTGTGTGTGTGTGTGTGTGTGTGTGTGAGAGAGAGAGAGAGAGAGAGAGAGAGAGAGAGAGAGAGAGAGAGAGAGAGAGAGAGAGAGAGAGAGAGAGAGAGAGAGAGAGAGAGAGAGAGAGAGAGAGAGAGAGAGAGAGAGAGAGTAGTGACGAGAAAAAGTATAGAGAAAATAGGGGAGACGGAAATAAGATTCGAAAAATATGAGCGAGACAAAGTTTGTGGAAAAAGAGGAAAACAAACTGGCGTCAGAAGAAGAAGAAGAAGAAGAAGAAGAAGAAGAAGAAGAAGGATAATAATAATCACTACCATTGATTTAGATAACAGATAACTCTCGACAGAAAAAAATCAGATAAAATAAAATAAATAAAAAAAGGTCATACTGAGGAAAGGTCATCTAAGGTTATCTATGCGACGAACTGATAAAGTCTGCTACTGCTCTCTTATCTATGAGTGGTGGTGGTGGTGGTGGTGGTGGTGGTGGTGGTGGTGGTGGTGGTGGTGGCAGAATACATGACAGTGTTCATGATTGTATTTCGTGAGGTGATGATGGTGATGAAGTGATATACAGTAGTGAGCATGGTAGCGCTGTTGTTGTTCGTGGTGGTGTTGATGGTGTTGATGATAACAGTAATGATTTTAATGATAGTAGAAATGGTGGTAATAAGTAATAGAGCAGTACATGATAGTGGTGTTGACTGTAATAGTGAAGAGGTGATGACGACGATAGGTTTAGTGGTGGTGGTGGTGGTGGTGGTGGTGGTGATAACAGTAATGACTTTAATGATAGTAGAAGTGGTGGTGATAAGTTATAGACCAGTTCATGATAGTGATGTTGACTGTAATAGTAATGATGGTGATGACGACGATAGTTTTAGCGGTGGTGGTGGTGGCGGAGGTAGTGGTGGTGGTGCATCACGATCAACCAGGCTATAATGAGAGTTTCCTGAGGACACCCACGTCTGTCTGTCTGCCTGCCTCCACCACCCGCCTCTCCCACCCATCCATCCATCGCCTCTCCTCGACCCTGCCACGCCACATCCCAGCTGGCGCCGCCACACACGCCCATCCTTCACGCCCCCCAAGCCTCACCCACGCCACCACGCCACACCACGGCCCTGGTCGATGCCACGACACAGCCAGTCTGCCGCCCTCTGAAGTGTGTGTGTGTGTGTGTGTGTGTAATTCACCTCGGTCGTCTGTTGGTCACCCAGTCAGACTTCCCCATTACGGAGCGAGCTCAGAGCTCATAGACCGAACTTCGGGTAGGACTGAGACCACATCAACACACAACACACACCGGGAAAGCGAGGCCACAACCCCTCGAGTTACATCCCGTACCTATTTACTGCTAGAACAGAGGCCACACATTAAGAGGCTTGCCCATTTGCCTCGCCGCTTACCGAGACTCGAACCCGGCCCTCTGGATTGTGAGTCGAGCGTGCTAACCACTACACTACGCGGTGTGTGTGTGTGTGTGTGTGTGTGTGTGTGTGTGTGTGTGTGTGTGTGTGTGTGTGTGTGTGTGTAATTCACTGTTTGATCTGCTGCAGTCCCTGAAGAGACAGCCAGACGTTACCCTACGGAACGAGCTCAGAGCTCATTATTTCCGATCTTGGGATAGGCCTGAGACCAGGCACACACCACACACCGGGACAACAAGGTCACAACTCCTCGATTTACATCCCGTACCTACTCACTGCTAGGTGAACAGGGGCTACACGTCAAAGGAGACACACCCAAATATCTCCACCCAGCCGGGGAATCGAACCCCGGTCATCTGGCTTGTGAAGCCAGCGCTCTAACCACTGAGCTACCGGGCTCAATGTGTGTGTGTGTGTGTGTGTGTGTGTGTGTGTGTGTGTGTGTGTGTGTGTGTGTGTGTGTGTGTGTGTGTGTGTGTGTGTGTGTGTGTGTGTGTGTGTAGAGCAGGAAGAGAGGGTGTTGGTGACCACTGAGGACTGCAACACCTACTACCATTATTATTATTACTACTATTACCATTTACTTGTGATATTAGATAGTGTTTGTTAGCTAGGACCCCACACTTTGCCACACACACACACACACACACACACACACACACACACACACACACACACACACACACACACCACCACCACCACCACCACCACCACTAATATTATCATCATCATCACTGAGTCCTCAAATACACAGCAATAAGAAAGCTGGACAAAGGCGGGAGGTCGACCAGCGTCAGACCGGAAGGGGATCCGGCGGCGCGCTGAGGCCTTACAGAGTGGACAGCTGGCGCATATTTCGTCTTACAGCATGATTCTGGTGTAAGAAAGACAAACATTTAATCAGAACAATGATTCCCTGAAGGCGATACAAGGCTTATGAAACTTTGTGACTTGGGATCATATTCTGAAACGTTTCTATTTGAAACTATATAGGCATTCATTCTTTTTTTTTTTTTTTACGATTCTACTGAAAGACTAACAAGACCTCTACATTATCAACAGGAGAAACAGTCTTGAGAACCCAGCTACTTATCTACGTGCCCTTTAAAAGTAGTCGTGGTGAAAGAGCAAGGCGTTTCAGATATATTGGCCTAAAACTCATTAAGACTCGAATATCACCAGAACTAGAGTTGAATATGAACAAGATAAGCTGAAAAACACAAACTCTACAATCAAGGAAATATGTACAATGAACAAGACACCGGCAATGGTAATGATACCACCGCTTGTAACAGAACAAGCTAATGTACGAGGTACTCAGCCGCTATCTTCTGTTTACAAGGAGCGCGGATGCCCTGGGAGGCGGATGCCCTGAGAGAGAGTCAGGTGTGCATGCTACAAAGTTTGCCCAGCTCAAGCACAGCGGTTAGCGTTGTTCAGGCTGCACAAACGAGAGATGTGTACAGTTCGGTGCATGAACGTGAACTACCATTACAATGCTACAAGCATGATGACCTTAGCAGTCAAGGCGGAGACCCACAGCCTCGCCCGCAGCGGTATGTGAAGCTGCCCTCACACTGCACCAAAATACAGTAATTGTGTGTGTATATATATATATATATATATATATATATATATATATATATATATATATATATATATATATATATATATATATATATATATATATATATATATATATATCTCTCTCTCTCTCTCTCTCTCTCTCTCTCTCTCTCTCTCTGTGTGTGTGTGTGTGTGTGTGTGTGTGTGTGTGTGTGTGTGTGTGTGTGTGTGTGTGTGTGTGTGTGTGTGTGTGTGTGTGTGTGTGTGTGTGTGTGTGTGTGTGTGTGTGTGTGTGAGAGAAATAAAGTCAGACAGTGTAACTGCATCAAAACGTCTATCGCTGTGTGAGCCCCCCTTGTCACTGTCAGAAACACAGCCGTGTGATACGCAACAAAACAATGGTCTACATGACTCAGAGAAATAGACATTTTCCCTTCCACGTAAAGCCGCCGGAAGACTTCCTTACCTTCCCCTGTCCGCCTGCCACGGCCACACCCTCGCTTTCTCGTCCGTCGAATCAATATTATTCCCGAGGGCAACAAAGTCCATTATCGGCGAGACGCGGTATGGTGGCGCCTCTCCCTCTCCCATCGACTGATCCAAACAGAGTCCTTTACTCGATCCGTGAGCCAGGTGGCTCAACTGTCTCGCCACAAACAATTTGCCTCACGGCCTTGCAAGGCACAAAACTTTCTAAATTCCTCGATTCCTTTCCTCATAAAGGCGACTGGAAGACAATCTACATAAACAGCAGGCGTTGCGTTCAGGACCCGATGCTCGGCGGGGGGACACAGGCCTCCAGGGCGCTCCAACACCCACAAGACGCGCCGCGCCTGCTTCAAGAGATGTGCAATCTGAACATGTGGAATGTCTAGCTGTAACATGCAATACACTGCATTTTTATGTGACAAATAAAACAACACACACACACACACACACACACACACACACACACACACACACACACACACACACACACACACACACTTTCCAGGGCGGGGTTTATCGTGGGTGGGCTGGGAACGTGCCGGCTGCATCCTATACACATCACCTCCTGACAGCGGCAGATACCCGGCTACAAGGAATATCGAAGAGCTATCATTCACACCCAAGCGTAGGGAAAAAAAAAAAATAAAAATAAATAAATCTGTGGTAAGACATAACATACAAAAAATGTAAACACGGCAGCAGTTACTATTATCAAGTAAAAATATGTATATTAACCTTCCAATTATATTATTTTGTTTTCCCAAAATTCTAAATATGAACAAACATTGAGATCAGAAACACAGGAGACGGGATCAATCTCTCATCATCGTAGTCGTCAGCCGTTATGATTCCTCTGCACGATATGGGCTGTTCCAAAGCCCCTCCACGCAGGTCAGTCAGTCTGCCGGCCACACTGGTATAATACTCAAACTATATAATATCCATCTACATACCTAATTTTGTCTGTCTGTCTGTCCTGCCTTCTTTCATAATTCCCAAGCTGCTATTTTATTATTCTCACCGTTCATCTATTATGTTCGGCACAGAATCAGCATCTCACACAAATTACTATATTATTGAGGGAGCTTTCTAATCTGCCTCATTAATTATGTGTGGCAAAGCAATGAAGCAGCAATATCTTATAGTGTATATTTTTTTGCAGCGCGTTCCACTGGCTTTTCCTCCGTGAAGCCAACACAGCTCGCCTCATGCTGCTGGTCATAATGACTCATCAATCACGGTCAACATATTTCCCAGACACACACAAACTATATCCATCAGTGCTTGATTTCTGCCTCTAATGGTTATTTAACGACTGCAAGTTTGATGATTAAAGGAAATTATAGTATGTTTCAACAATTATGCTTTGATGTCACGAAAAATTTCACGTGTATTACTCTCTCTCTCTCTCTCTCTCTCTCTCTCTCTCTCTCTCTCTCTCTCTCTCTCTCTCTACATGACGAGAAAGTAATCGAACGGAAATGCTTCCTATGTCCCCCACCCTCCACACACGCAAACTGGTGGACGGATAAACATTTTATTGACCACAAGTACAGAAAATTGATAAAATATAATGATTTTGTGTTTGTTCTTACACAGCATATTGTAACGGTAACCAAAGAAAATAAAGTCATTCGAGGAGCTACCAAAGCGAATTTTATAAACACTAAACACCCACCCACACACACACACACACACACACACAATTGCACGTCTGACGTCACTGAGTCGCACACTTGTAATGGGGAAATAATCTTTAACACTCCAACATCACGCTCAGGAAATTTTACATCCATTACATACGTAGCTGTCTTACTGAGTCACACTACACTCATGTACGTATACGTATACACAACCTCACCTCAATACCACCACCACACAGGCACCACAACTGTACACACTACACCAGTGTCACCAATGTCCTGAAAATGCAGTCTTGAGTTACGATTATCTATGGATTCAGGGAAAGCAGGTGGCAATGCAGAGGGAAGAACTGCGGAGAGCATTGAGACTGTAATAATAGTCTGGGGTCAGTGGCTCCCCACCTTTGTTGCTTGGTGGTGACTGCGCGCCAGCCTTGGAGTCCGTGTGGTGCAGGCCTACCATGAGGCACACATTTAATATGACATATCTATCTATCTAGGTCCTAGGGAAATGAGGTGAGGCACTTTGGTGATACGGCACAATTTGTGGATTATTACTCTATAGGTGATAGATTGAAAAGTTGCTGTTACCAAGAACATAGGAAAATAAGGGAAGCTCCACGAAGCCACCAGGCCTACACGTGGCAGTCCATGTATGATACAACGATACATCTACCTATTCATTACAGTTCTTAGCATTATTTTGATTAAGTGTTTCCAGAACTGATGACTAATTTCAGTTTTGAGACGGTATAATGTAAGAGGTAAAAGATCAAAGGCATATGAACTTTTACTCATTCTATTTATTTATCTACTGTAGAGCATGTGTTAGAATGTGAAGCAATGTGAGTGAATGGAACGGTTGCAATGAGTGATGTCCGTCTGGCTTTTGAAAGTCTACCACGGTGGTGCTGCAAGAGAGTGGGTAATGAAGCACGTAGTGGTGTGGGAGGCAGTGTAGGTGAACGGCTTCCTTAATCAAATAAAGTGTGCACGGTAATGATGTGTCTTTGCTACCTTGGCAACTTAACGTTCGTATAGACAATGTATAAAAAGAGTGGAGTCGTTTAATATAATAGTACATTATGTGTTAGAGTAGAAAGTACCAAAGTAAGTGACAATACTTATATGGATGATGCCGTAAGAGAGAGAAACGTTTATGTGAGTCATATGTTAGAGATAAAAGTGGTTTTACTTATTATTAGTCTCCCTTCTCTCCTCACTCCCTACCTTGCTCAACTATTATCTGTATTCTGAGACAGTGTTCCCTCACCACGGCTATTCTCAAACACCACCGAGAAGATCAGCCAGGGATTGAAGGAGATTTCTCCTGCTAATCACAACTCATTAAAGCACCCCCGAAACACCCCTGTATACCTTCCTTTTAATTCCTTTTGGATATAGTGCAGGTGCGGTGCAGAAGTGTTTCAGAATATGGCCCTACGAGTATCTCCCATCTACCCTCATCCCGTCAGACAGTAACAAGACCCACACTATCGCCTCCATCCCGCCACATCCACTCCGCTATCTACCTCGCCCTCACTCCGCTCACTCCTGGTTTCCTCATCCCTTTCTCCCTTACCTGAACTTGCGTAACTTCCCTCACCTACGCAGCTACTCATTCCCTGCCTTACCTGCCCCCTGCCCTCTGCTACACTCCCTCATTCAGCCCCGTCTAGAAAATTCTCAAGGGAGAAATACACTAAGCTGGTTAATGTTTGCTATCGCTATGTACGTACAGCACTTTTAGGTAATGCTAGTAATTACTCCTAATGACTATGCTTCCTTACCGTGTGTTTATTGACTAATGCATGCACGCAGCCCCACACACACACACACACACACACACACACACACACACACACACACACACACACACACACACACACACACACACACACACACACACACACACACACACACACACACACACACACACAAGGCAAGAAGTCAAGGCGCCACGGGAACTGAACTGGTCTTGTCCTCTTTAAGGTTTTCTTTAACTGTAACGTCACTTGTCTATCTTACATTCACATTTTCATCCGCTTATAAAGTCTAAGGTTCCTTTTAATTCCGTGGCTAGACTTGTCCTCGCTAAAATAAAAAAAAAATAATAAAAAAAGGTGGATATTCCTATACATACGTCAATAAATTAATAAATTCAAAGTGTTTCTATCTCAAGAGGCCGGTACACCACCATCACCGCCACTACTACCACCACGGGCACCACCACCAGCACCACCACCACCGCTATCACGCCACTCCTTCCAACCCCCAAACTGGCGCCACAGTGACCCACCCTCTTCTTCCTCCGTCTCCTGTCCCCAGCACGTCTCCGCTATAGAATCCCTGGCATCACAAACTTCCCGGTTTAATAGATACTGTTTTATATTCTATTATATTTATTTATTTTTTTTTTTTTTTTTTTACTTGCTAAAATAAAATCATGCTTATTTTTCGTATGTTACCGTCCCGCGTCCTTATATGCGTGAGTTCCTGTCTAGCTGTAGTGTATTTGTGTTGCTAGAACAAAGGAAAGGATAAAGTGGAAAGCAAAACAGGTCGACCCGGTGGTAACTTCTCAACAATCAAGTGACGAATGATCTTTTTTGCTGCTGAACATTACATCAATCAACCAGACCAGTCAATCTCAACAATGACGGGTTAGTAACTGCGAAATGATGCCTGCCACGGTGGTCTGTTGGTGGTACGAATGTTACGGGGTACAAAATAATTCTCTCTCTCTCTCTCTCTCTCTCTCTCTCTCTCTCTCTCTCTCTCTCTCTCTCCCTTTGAACCATAAAGGATAGATGGACACACTGGCTGACCACGGGCACACGTCACTATCACCACGTGACGCCCCTCCTAGCCACACACACACACACACACACACACACACACACACACACACACACACACACACACACGTACATGAACAACGTTTAGGTAATTGTGAGTAATTGTAAATAAATCTCTAAGTCACACTGGCTACACAACGTCATCTTGTCTCGGCAGTGGCTTTGGCTTACAAGGGCAGGGTCAGGTAGCCAGGCACGAGACACGTCCCCTCCCTCCCCAGCCAGACAGCAAAGCCACACAATCCGCCGCCCCGGGCCTCAGCACATCCACCCCTTCCCCACTCCTGACACCGAAACAGGATGAACAGCAAAGGCACGAGGACGTGGAAAGCGGCTGGCGGGCCCTGGAGGGTTGTGCCTTGGGCCATGAGGCTGCGGAAGGGCCCTTGAACCGTGACCTGCGGAGGAACGGTGGGATGTGGGAGAAGAGGAACGGAAGGGAAGGTGATGGGAATTTCAGGAGGAGGGGAAGTGGATGAGAGGCGGCGGAAGGGGTTAAGAGAGCACAGCCGGCAAGGGAGTGAGTGACGCAATACTCGTACATCGTCGAGACAATACCGATCGCGCCTGACGTAACAGTGATCATTAACTCCACCGCATCGTCACGGGGCTCGCCTCCCCTGTCGCCCCGGGCTGGTGTTGAAGGCCACGTCGTCCCTCCCACTTGCTTTGGACTCACTCATCCCGCCCACCGCCCGCTAACGACACCTGTTGAGTGGACACCGGCACACCAACACCTCATTACTCATCTCCGTCATTTGTTTCGCCGTGTTTTCCAGAATGACACTCCAGATCAGCGTGACGCGCGGCACGAACACAACACGTCAAGAAGAGAGACAGACACTAAATACGCGATGCTTTGTGATGGAGGAAAATGAAGAAGTGAAAATAAATAAACGCAAAATAAAGCAAAAAGTAAATGACGCAAAGAATCAAAGGAAGAAAGCAAAGGAAGAGAAACCCAACCTTCACCAAACCGTTGAGTCAAGTAAGGACAGGGCCGTCACATCCGCCGTGACACACACACACACACACACACACACACACACACACACACACACACACACACACACACACACACACACACACACACACACACACACACACACACACACACACACACACACACACACGGCTCTTCTTCCCTTTCCCTCCATTCCTCACATCAACACAAGAAGGAAACATTATACTCATATTTTCAAAGACAGGACTTTCATTACGACTGTTTTTAAACGATAAGTATATTTGTCCAGCCAGTTTTCATGGGTTTTATAGCAGTGATGGTGCAGAATCACTATTACATTCACCATCAATCATTCAAATCAACACCCTTGAAAACCCTTACAATTTCCACATGTAGCTTACTAAAAAAAATAAGAAAAAAAAAGTAAAAATTAAGTGGAGAAACATTTGACATACAGTTCTAAGCACTATCTCTCACCACCACTATTTTCAAAGGCTACAAAGTTGATTGGCACGGATTTCAAGAGCGTTTTTCTTATACCAATGAAGAAAAGTTACTAATATGTCACTGGAATCATAGAAACAGTCTTAAAATCTGTGTAGCTTCATGAAAATCCACACCACTATTTTCAAAGGCCACTAAGCTGATTAGCACGGATCTCAAAAACGTTCTTCCTGTTAATAATGTAGAAAAGTTATTAATCTGTCACTGGAATCATGGAAAGTCTTAAAAAATTGTATAGGTTAACGAAGAGCCACACCAGTATTTTTTAAAGGCCAAAAAACTCATTAGCTCCGGTCTCAAGAGTATTTTTCCTGTTAACAATGTAGAAAAGTTACTAATCTGTCACTGGAACCATAGAAAGAGCCTTGAAAATCTGTGCACCTTCATGAAGACGCACACCACTATTTTCAAAGGGCAAAAACCTCATTAGCTCAGATCTCAAGATTGTTTTTCCTGTTAACACTGTAGAAAAGTTATTAATCTGTCACTGGAATCCTAGAAACACTCCCAAAACCTGTATAGCTTCAAGAAGATACATACCACAATTTTCAAAGACCAAAAACCTCATTAGCTCGGATCTTAAGAGTGTTTTTTCCTGTTAACAATGTAGAAAAGTTATTAATATGTCACTGGAACCATAGAAAGAATCTTGAAAATCTGTGCAGCATCATGAAGAATCACACCTCTATTTTCAAAGGGCAAAGACCTCATAAGTTCTGATCTTAAGAGTGTTTTTCCTGTTACTAATGCAGAAAAGTTACTAATCTGTCACTGGAATCCTAGAAACAGTCTCAAAACCTGTATAGCTTCAAGAAAAGCCTTTGGAAAGTAGCGGAGGTACAGTGAAGAAGTGTTTCGGAATATGGGTGTAAAATGTCAACATAAACAGCGAGCACTGAGCAGCGCCCTTCACTGCTATGCCCCCTACACACCGACCTTGCCCGCCCCTTTCCCCATACTACGCTCTACAACCCACATGTCAATACCCCGACACTGCCACGCCCACACCCACACGACACACACACACACACACACACACACACACACACACACACACACACACACACATTTCCTTTTACTCAGTCTAACCACACTCATTCACTGGGATTTTTTTTTTTCTTTACTTTTTACAATTTTGGTAATACATTTTCCTCTCTCTCTCTCTCTCTCTCTCTCTCTCTCTCTCTCTCTCTCTCTCTCTCTCTCTCTCTCTCTCTCTACACGTTCTATAATGTAGGTCCTCCTCCTCCTCCTCCTCCTCCTCCTCCTCCTCCTCCTCCTCCTCCTCCTCCTCCTCCTCCTCCTCCTCCTCGTCCTCCTCTTTTTTTTTTTTTCTTTCCCATGTCTTCCTTTCCACTCCCTACACTTTTCAGTTCGCAATTCCACTTGAAAACCCTTTTTTTTTTCTTCTCTCTCAATACTTCTTTCTTTTCTTTGCCCACTACTACTACCACCACCACCACCACCACCACCACCACCATCATCATCACCACCTTGTGACCAATCACCCTTGCATCTGCCACGATTCCAACAGCATCTTCACCCACACACACACACACACACACACACACACACACGAAATGCGCCCCAAGGGATGAATAAAATTTCTCGAGTGATTAATATATACGACACACGCTCCCCGCCCTCCCCATCACCCCACGCCCGTCAGCCCACACCCCCGCCCACAACACGAGGGTTAAACTCACACATCCCTGCACGCCTTGCCCTATCCACCACCTTGGGCCGTCTCTTCTAACCCTCCTTCTTCAGCATTAACTGTCCCTGTGATCATTGGATTAGGTAAGGTAAAGGTTAAGTTAGTTTAAGTTAGGTTGAGTTAGGTGAGGTTAGGTAAATTTAAGCTATGTTAGGTGAGATGATGTAAGGTTAGACTAGGTTAGGTTAGGTTAGGTTAGTTTAAGTTAAGTTAGGTTAGGTTTGGTGAGATTAGGTTAGGTTAGGTGAGATTTGGGTGAGGGTAGGTTATTTTAAGTTAGGTTAGGTTGGGTTAGGTAAGGTTAAGATTAAGGTTAAGTTAGGTTAGGTTAGATTATGTGTGATCAGTCAAAATAATGAAAAATGTCCCCACAACTTCGCTAGACAAACAGAAACATGTGGATTATCTATTTTTCTCCTCTTCCTATACTAATTTATGTGTTTTTCAATACGTTGCCGTGGGACTGAGTTATTTAAGATGGCGTGGCGAGGGAGTGCTGGCGTCAGTAGGAGGGAAGGGATGATTGAGTCAGTGCAGGTATTGGTAAACACGGCGCGTGGTGATGACGACGGATGATCTCACGGGATTACTCGTACGTTAGGTAACCAAACACCGACAAGTCTCCAGGTCCTTGCATGTGTAGATGATACTTGGGACTTGTTCTGACTTAAAACAAAAGGAACAGTGTAGGTAATCAGGTTATTAGTGCCGAGTCAATAGGGAGGTTTAAAAAGGTCTAATGCATTTGTGGATAGGAATGACAGGTGGAGTAAGGAGTAGGTATGTTTTCTTAAGGCCTAGTAACTTCATGCAGCTTCCCTTGTCTTTTTTTTTTTTTTTTCTTCTTCTTTATGAATAGGTTAGTTTTACAAAGGAGGAGGAGGAATAATAAAAACAAGGACGAAAAGAAGTGAAGGTGGAGAGGAAGGAAGAGGAGGAAAGGGAAGAGCGGACGAAAGAAAGATGAAGAAAATCGAAAGGTAAATAAAGATAGACGGGCGACACATTTCTGAACTGTGGGAGAGAAAATAAGAGGGGAAGTGAGATACTGGGAGATACGACCATCACACACACACACACACACACACACACACACACACACACACACACACACACACAAGACCCGCTGAAGAGGAGGAGGAGGAGGAGGAGGAGGAGGAGGAGGAGGAGGAGGAGGAGGAGGAGGAGGTGGAGGTGGAGGTGGTCGTGGCACTGTGTTTAAAGCTGTGAGGGCATTGTCTGTCCATCCATCTGTGTGTGGTATCCATTACTGCGCCTCTGTGTGTGTGTGTGTGTGTGTGTGTGTGTGTGTGTGTGTGCGACCCAACTCCCTGCCTGCCCACCGCTACTGCACCGCCTCCTCTTATAACAACGCCCCATACCAGCCTTCCTTTCATCCTCTCAGTCCTCCCCCACCTGCCACGAACACCTGTTAGACGCAGCACGCCCAGCACCCGTGGCTCGAGGGTCTACGAGCACAACACCAGGCAAGCATGACTCGGCTTCCTCACTTCCACCCACCTCGATCGCTACCTCGCCATACATAGCCGCGCTTCAGCCCCACCCACTTCCCATCTAGTCCACTCCATTCCACCCTTCCTCCCTCAACTCACATCATCTCGTCCCCTGTTATGAATGCGCGTACACACACACAGATAGATAGATAGATAGATAGGTTTATTGACCACAGTTTACAAAGACAAAACTAAACTTATATAAGAAAATTATAGTAATGAAAACGAAACAAGAATGAGGACAATTATAGAAGTCATCGCCAAAACTACTGTAGTCCAAAAAGAATCACAAAACAAGTAGAAAAGTCGGTGTAAAAATATGGCAACACATTGTATACGTACAGTACATGATACATTCACTCATATAAACGCAAAATATCATAAATAATTTTGCAAGAATCTTTATGTGAATATTTTCCACTAAACAGATCTGCCATATTAGTCAAACCTGTGGAGACTCTAATATCGTTTGACACAGGGCAGTCCTCAACAACGTGATTTTCAGTTTGTATCATTCCACACATACATAATCGCTCTTCTCTCGGTAAACGACCACGCCCTCGCCTGTTCCACCTTCCAGTCTCAATGCATAAGTTGTGACCAGATACACGGAGACGTGTGAACGCCATCCTATAGCGATCATTGACTGTGTGGCGATCTTTATACACAGCGTGCACTGTGAACTCTGGGTTTATACATCGGTACGCGACGCATCGCGACCCGCTAGACACTGTAATACGGTCATGAACGGCAACCATCAGGTTCCCCGTGCTAGGCACTACACACACACACACACACACACACACACACACACACACACACACACACACACACACAGTAACAGATAAGGATGGCATGTTAGTGTGACTGCGTAGAAAGTCGTCTCTTACAAATAAAGTTTGTCTGTACTTATCTTTATTTTCTTTTAATAAGCATGTAACTTAAAATAAATAATCTCTCTCTCTCTCTCTCTCTCTCTCTCTCTCTCTCTCTCTCTCTCTCTCTCTCTCTCTCATGCAGGCAATTCGCTACACCAATACAATTCGAAACTCAGCATCGATCACTTGGTGTGTTGAAATTTCGTGTTGGAGTCTCATATCAAACCCGCGGCGCTCCCTAACCTGACCTAAAGACTACGTATATACAGCAAGGGGCACACCACCCATCCCTGCTGGCCTCTATCCACCCGTGACAGCCACTCATCAGCCAGCCCCTCCATCCACCGCCGGTCAAACCAATCAACAAACACTACCACCACCACGCCACGCCAAGCCAAGCAACGTCACACCACGCCACACTATACCACACCACACCGCATTTAACTCCTTCCAAGTGCCATACACAAAGACCTTACCACCACCATCACCACCTCCTCCCAGGCACCACAAATACACACTCAAGGAGTCGTGTTGTCCCAGTCACTTCGAGGACAAGTCTGCAGTTCACCACCGCTACAGTTTCTTTCCATCTTAAACCTCCGTTGTTGTTTTTTATTGTTATTCATTCAGTACCATGACGCGCTTCCATATTCATTCTGCTTACTATCTGGCGATTTTATGCAGACACTCATCTGGGGGATTAAAATAGTGACGACTGTGACCATTAATCTTCTGACCTCCATAGACCCTTCCTAATGTAAATAAAATGGTCTAATCGTACACAAATTTCATGGTAAAAATGTGTCCCAGTATTGAAGAGGTTAAGATGTGTGGATGACGGTGTCCTTCTATCATCATTCCTTCAGATTTACGCAGATCTGTGTTTTTGAGACGTTTGAGGTGCTCTCTAAGGGATGATTTTTAAAGGTTGCATGCAAAATTGATTGTTTTGATCCTTCTTAGAGATTTGTATGTAAATTTTGATACGCTTTCAGAGGAACTACCTTAACAAAACAATGAGTTCTGGTGTGTTTCATTCAATTTCATAGTACAAACCTTCTTAAAATTAGAATTACAAAAACGTTCTTGAAAAATTAAGTAACTTTCACTACAGGTTGTTACCTATTGCCGAGGTGAGCCGCTGAAATGTTTGAGTATGTGGGTTCATGAGGTTATTGGATCCTCTCCCGTGGGATCACAGCAACCTCCTCCGTCTTGACATTACAATGAGGTAGCAGCCACCAGCTATGCGTGAGTATGTAGGGTTTAGTGTGCTCCGTGAGGTTATGTTATTCTTGGTTACAGGTGATGTCATGGGGAGCTATGATGACTCAGACTAGGTAGCATATTCTAACCTAACCCAACTTGATTTTCACGTAATCCATTCTTATTTAGAGCTTCAAACATTAAATAATTACTACTAGCAAAAACCTAAAAGAACAACACACACACACACACACACACACACACACACACACACACACACACACACACACACACACACACACACACACTACGCGTATGCTGGCCGTAATTCAATCCACCGACCTTCTACCACCCTCTTCAGTTTGCTTCTTTAAAGACCCCGCCCCGCCCCGGCCCAGTGCCCCGTACCGATGGTCACTCACCCTTAATACTGAAGGGAACAGCTGCGTCCATCACGTTACCCGCTGCGTCAATGCCACAACACATGGGCCTCCTCAAACGATGCAATCCTCACAACGCCTACCCCAATCCAGCCCAGTGAAATCCAAACCAGACTGGCTCAGCCCATCCTAGCGCATTCCAAACCAGAGCAGCCCAGCAAAGCCCATTCCAGACTAGCTCAGCCCATCCTAGTGCATTCCAAACTAGAACAGCCCAGCAAAGCCCATTCCAGACTAGCTCAGCCCATCCTAGTGCATTCCAAACCAGGTAAGTCCAGCACACCCCATCCCAGACAAGCTCAATCTGTTCTAGCGTATTTCAAATCAGGTCAGACTAGTAGAACCTATTCCAGACCATCGCAGTCCATCCTAGCGCATTCCAAACCAGATCAGCCCATTCTAATTCAGTCCAATTCGGTTTAGCCCAATCCAGCCCAGCCTATTCAAGCCCAGCACAGCAAAGCCCTCTCACGTCACACGCCACTTGCCTGCTGCAGTAGGGGAGCGAAGTACCCCAGCTTACGGGGATCTACGGCCAGTTACGCTTCCCTTCCATGCACTGTTTGCTCTATTACTTGCTTTTTAACTTTTCCCTCTCTTTTTTATGAATACGGTAACTGTCACTATGCGTCATGAAAGAATTTTTTTCTCTTTTTTGGGGGGAGGAAGAAAGGGAAGTTGATGAAGGGTATAAAACCGCGAGAAATTACGAGTATAATAATAACAATCGAAACCACAAATAAAAATCAAATCACCTCAGTTATCACTCTTCAAATGCGAAAACGAAAAAAAAAAAAAAAGTTCAAAGACAAATCTGCAAAGTGAGGACATTAGCTCATTCCCTCCAGTCAACAGCCACTGAATGACTCCAGCGTGTTGGCAGAACGTAATGCACCTGTCCTAGAAATTCGTGCATATTGACGCAAACACTTTCCTCCCCGCCGTGGCATGAAGAGGAGGCAGCGGTGAGGGAGGCGAGGGTGAGGAGGGCTGGGGCACTGCAGGGCTTGCGAGGTGCTGGCTGCCTGGCGTGTGGTGATGAGTGCGCCAGTCGGTCAAGACCAAATGTTTAGAGGTCGCACTGCTCCCCGAGGATAGCACAACGCCTCATTACCATTGCTTCCTTCAGCCACGCCTCGCATCCCTCGCTTCCTCCTCCCATCATCATTAAATTCTAGGAAAACTCCACCCATGTAAATGCAATCCACGAAGATTGTTCCATGTAAATAAATAAAATAAAATAAAAACTTACTCTAATGATAAACTTTCCTAACCTAACATAACTTCATCACACAAGGAAGAAATATGAAGTGAGGTATTTGATGGGCAGAATGTTTTAGTGGAGTGGAAGAAATCTATTTGCTAAGAACGTACATACATACATAAATCATATCCTGTAGTGACACGCTAGTCCAGCCTACAGACTAGCGGGCCTCTCATGCTATTCCTCGCGGCAACACACTTCTCTGCTGCACACCTGGAGGCAAAATCAAATTAAGCATGAATCGATTAGAGTTTCATCCTTCCCTCTCACGTGCGCTGGTGGAGCCAACGTGAGCGTTTAGCATCTTTTAGCATCTCATTATGGGGTAATCTCACACACACTTCTGGCACGTGAGGGGGCAGCAGAAACACAACAGTACGCCGAGTCTCTCTAATGTCCTCGTCTTTTGGAAATCTTACATATTGAATTTCAGCGCTTGCAGTCATTTTTTTTATCATTACAGCACCAAAGCACTCAATAAGAATTTGGTATAGCAGAGGTAAATCTTTGAGGACATTTACATATACATGTGAACGGGCCAAGGTGAAAAGAGATTGTTAGGCGCAGTTGACGTCACAATGTTCCTGCCCCAAAGTGCGTGCTGGTAAACCGGTTAGAGACAGTTTTTACTTATACTATATCAGTAATTCCGAACGTGTCTGTGGCGCGTCTTGGGAAATATACAACATATATCTGTTTAGTTTGACTTGCTCTTCAGCCTTACTTTTATGTCCTGACTTTTTAACGCGTTTTGTTTATCTTGACTTGCCTATTGTTGCTTTACTTTCTTAGCCGCATTTGTTTGACTTGACTCTCTCACTCGAATTGTTTATCTTGATTTACTTGTCCTCTTCGTTTATGTCGATTTGTTTAGCTTTACTTCTTTATCTTCATTCCAGATTCACTTCCTTCACCCTGGCAAGACTAAAATACCATGGTCATCTTTACAAGCGGGGCGCGCCGTGACTAAAACCACCACCGGCACGCAATCATGACCTTCCTCACGTCATCTCTCACTGCTCAGTCCCTCATCCGCCTCCCACGCCCGCTGGCCCTTCCTTCCACCTGATCCGCTTTAATACATTCAGATCCAAGACCATTTTGAAATCATTCTGCCCCTTCACCTCATTTTTTTTTTCTTTTAAGATTCTAGTGACAGATTAACCTCTTCCGTACTGAGACACATTTTGACCTCGAGTTTTGTGTACGATTAGACCATTTTATCTACATTAGGAAGGGTCTATGGAGGTCAGAAGATTAATGGCCACAGTTTTCACTAATTCAATCGCCACACAAGTTTCTGAAGCTATAGAAAATCGCCAAATAGCCACCAGAAGGAATATGAAAATGCGTCATGGTACTGAAGGGATTAATGAGACTTCTACATTATCAACAGAAGAAACGCTCTAAAGAACATGGCTAATCACCTTTGTGGCCTTTGAAAACAGTCGTGGTGCGAGGAAGACCATGCACTCACATCAAGGCAGCGGCTGAGGAAGGGAATAACAGCAGAGGCGGCGTGATGCACCTTCAAGTCACGTATTTAGAAACGCTTTGCTCTCACCATCACAACTTTCAAAGGCCACAGAGACGATTAGCCGGATTCAAAATTTTTTTCTTTCCTGTTCATAATGTAGAAATCCATTTAATGTGATTCAAACTGCCTTAAAAACCCATGTCACTTCAACCACAGTCTTTTGAAAGTTGTGGAGGTGTGGACGCCAGTGTTACAGATAACGAGTAGTCCAGGTGTGTGTGTGTGTGTGTGTGTGTGTGTGTGTGTGTGTGTGTGTGTGTGTGTGTGTGTGTGTGTGGTGAATCTGCTGCGCCATTCTCACTCACCACAAGGACGCGCTGTGGTGTCTTTGAGATAATTAAGGATTGGAAAGTATGAGGAAACCCATCTTGTTTCTTTAGTAAATCATTTTATTACAGTAATGATGAACTGAAAGGATGGTAGGTAAGGAATACTCTCTCTCTCTCTCTCTCTCTCTCTCTCTCTCTCTCTCTCTCTCTCTCTCTCTCTCTCTCTCGTCACGAAAACTGCCTATCAGAACAACAACTCCGCTTCAAGTATAAACACACAACGAAACAGTATTATTATCCCACTCTTCATAGACAGATCAACAAATAAATACATAAAACTATCACCACGAATGTTCCTTCCCAGCTGAAAAGACACGAGGAACATTGTTTTTACGTCTCCCTGGTGGTGGATATCAAGGCTGCTGGGCAAACCTTGGGCCACTTGTTGTTGCCTACCAGGAGTTCAGGGTCGCGGCAGTGTGTAGAGCGAGACTTTTCATGACCCTCCACCGTCACGAGGTAGCATCATCATCACCACCACCACCAGCATCAGTGTGTCCGGTTTACGAGTGTTGGTGGGTTTTCCATAAGATATCCGGAAAGGCTCTCTGTGTGTGTGTGTCTGTGTGTGTGTGTGTGCGTGAGAGAGAGAGAGAGAGAGAGAGAGAGAGAGAGAGAGAGAGAGAGAGAGAGAGAAATGTCCAGGTGGTGTTTTAGAATAGGACAGGAGAGTCAAGTGGTGGGTTTTGACGGTGAGAAACACAGGGTGGAGCAAGCGCCCTTTATTTCTCTAACATTTCAGCTACTATCTCCTTCAGTATACAGACTGGGAGGCGTAGCACCTTCTGTACCAAATTATTACAACTCTAATAGGTCCCAGGCTGTACACACGGAGAAAAAAATAACCAAAACGTTCGAGGAATCCAGTACTGCTTCATCCTGTGTTCCCTTCACCACCATGCTCCACTAGCCTTACTCACAAAGTGCCAGACCGCCAATAACGCTAGCAAGTAGTCTCTTTATTGGAAGGAAGGGTTCTCTTTTTACTCATACGATTATGTCTTCATCTTACTATTCTTTTTTTAAGTCAAATGTTCCCACAAGCTTCCTTATTTTGTGTAGAGGCCACTGTAACATGATAATGGGCAAGTGCCAGTTTGCCACGAGTTTATGGTAGCCAATTTGTCTACTTTTTTTCTTTATTACATCAAAGAATCCACAATGTTTTTTTTTTTTTTCACTAAGAAGCTAACAGAGTGACGATTACTCATAACTACAATTCTGTTTCCGCACACCATGTATATTCTCCCAGTCGAGCTTTGACACACTACACCACACAGTTAATGCGACAGGAAGCGTCTGGTGTGTATGTGTATGTGCGTAGTACGAGAGAGAGAGAGAGAGAGAGAGAGAGAGAGATGAAGTTAGGTGATAAGCCATCGGGATGTTTACTGGGAGGTGTTAAGTACAGTGCCAGTCTGGCTACCAAACGAAGCCTAAACACTTCTCTGAACCTGAACAGTTAAGGAGAAGGCATGAGGCGTCACTTTCTCGCTAAATCGACGTGCCAGTTTCTCATTACATCAACATGAACTTCGACCATTTCTAGGAAACCATTCGAAGTAACAAAAAATTTCCCACTAACCTCCTAACCTTTCAATGATGCCTGATTCTATACACATATAATTCAATTAGTCAAAATAATCAGCATCGAGACGACATGCATACATTCCTCGCAGGCAGCACTGTTGTGACAGTGTCCCACAGGATAGTAGCTAACCATCCTACAAGAACAGCTGACAGGCATACTCTATTAAGATGTCAGTGACTATAGCAAACTTAATACTTGTGATAGACCAATGTACTATATCCATCTTCGTCGTCATTCATACGTACACCTCTCTTCCATTCTATTACTAGCTTTTAAGACCTCCAGTACTAGTATTTCATTCTTACCCTACTACTACAATCGTTCAGTGCGGGCTGAAATATCACTGGCAGTGTAGATGTGCCTGTCTGCGCCCCGCCCTTTCCCGCCGCCCGTCCCCCGCGCAACTCTTCTACGCCACACGCACGCACAAGGTAAGAGTCAGAGTGCAGCACGTGAACGTCAAGTAATGCTGCAGCGGGGAGTAATACCTTTATTGGATTGCGCCGCGTCGGAGCCACACTGAGGGGAGGAGCTACGCACAGTGAGGCAGTACTATAGTGACCCTGTCAGGCACACCGCTTCCTTTGTTGAGACGCTTATACCTATTCTGTATAAACCTGTTTGTCTGTATGAACGCAATGCTGTCTACATATTCAGTCGATCTGTCTGTCTCTACCTAATATTTGTCAACCTTCCTATCAACCTGTCCATTCAAACACGTCAACCTTTTCCTTCATTTCTGACATATCGAAGAACACAGAAAGATAGAGAAGGTTACAAATAAACAAATGACGTATATAATACAGAAACATGAAAAAAAAAGCATACGAAACGATGACCTCTAATAAATCTAATAACTAGAGAATTCTTACCGCGACGAGGACACCTGTGGATAAATAATAAAGGCGATCGCAAGATGTATATATCCCGAGAACCATGTAAACCTTCCAGCCAGCATTCAATGGAACCCAGAACAAAACTTTCAAGAATGTGGGACTATATTCTGGAACGCCTCTACGTGTACACTCCATCCCAACTACATTCAAAAGGCTCTAGTTGAAGATACAAGGGTGCTTTTACGGTTCCAGTGACAAATTAACAAGGTTTCTTTCATCGAGCGGCTTTAAATAACACAAATGAACACAAAGAAAGAACAACGTACACTATCATGACTACTTTCAAAAGGTTCCAAATGAAAAGTCCACGTGTTTTGAGGGGTGCTTTTATGGTTTCAGTGACAAATTAACAAGGTTTCAATAACACAATTGAACACAAAGAAAGAAGAATAACGTACACTCCATCCTGACTACTTTCAAAAGGCTTCGATTGAAAAGTACACCTGCTTTGAGGGGTACTTTTACGGTTCCAGTGACAAATTAACAAGGTTTCTATCGTCGAATGGCTTTAAATAACACAAATGAACACAAAGGAGAACAAGCATCCCTAGAGCTGCTAGTATAGACCAGTACGAGTCTGTCTGTAATAAGCACCACTATCTGATCTAGAGACGTGAGAAAGTTAAGGTACAGTACATGGATCATAGCTTGTCACTGCGCGGCTTCAAGTAACATGAAGGAACACAAAATAACATAAAGGAAAAACAACCAGTAATAGACCCCTTGTGCGGTTGTCAGTCATGAGGCACCGCTATCTAATCTTAAGACGTGTATGGGAAAAGGTGAAGGCTGCGGCTTTACGACTGATCCATTAGCTTGGTTCCCTTCGAGGCGTCAGTCACGTGGAGCACCAGTACCTACGCCCAACACACACCAACGCCAGCCAGTTTCATGTTAGAGGTATGTGGTGTAAAACTTGCCGCTCAGCATGTCACCACCACTACTATAGAATGCACTTTATGGTGTTTACTCGTACGCATGTGAAGCTGTAAGGAAAAAAATATGATTACTATTACTATATATCAAACACCACCACCACCACCAACAACAACAACAACAATAACAGGTGCCTTCAGTGAGACTTTTTCTGTTCGCATTTTATTGCCCTTGACAAGAAACATACATAAAAAAAAAAAACAACGGAAGAGTTCTAGTAATAATAACACCGGCACCAGCAACAGCGGCAGAAAATAAAAATATAAAAAAAAGCAGATAAGAATAAACAAACGAGTAACGCATTTCTCTATTCTTGCTGCACCACTGCTCTGCTAAACTCACCGTCCACCCATCACTCTTCCCTCCTTCCCTCCCTCCCTCCCTCTACCCTGCTCGTCCCCTTGATGCAGGAGTGAGCCAGTGCACCAGCCGCCCCTTCCCCCCCCTTCCCTCCCTCAACACTAGGCAACAAATATGAACACTCGCCCTGCCCTGACTTACGCACCCTTCACATTAAGGACCAATGATCATTAAACTTTTCTCTCTCTCTCTCTCTCTCTCTCTCTCTCTCTCTCTCTCTCTCTGGATAAAGTATAGTATTCGTTTTAATAGGTACACGCAAAGTTCCTTCACGTATTATAATTAACTTGAGAACTTTTATTACCTCTTATTACTGACTGGAATACATTAAATACGTAACAAATATATTTTTCCTGCATACATACATACACTATAACACTAAATTTCCACCAATGTAGCGAGGTGCAGCGAGCATATTTTTCTCCCTTACACGTCCAGCCCTTGACCTACCCACCCCTGGCCACTCGAGCGAGGAGGAGGAAAAACAGCCAACAGATCTTGACGTCCGCCTCTCTCTCTTTTCTCTTTTTCCCCCTCCCTGAACTCTTATCCCTCTTGGGCGTGGCCGCGAGTCTGCAGTGAAGAACGACTGTCAGAGGTCCCTTGGCATGGTTATACCGTGATCCCTGCGTTCTGTACACGCCCTCCACACCAGCGTTATTATATTCTCTATCTCTCTCTCTCTCTCTCTCTTGCTCCCCTACCTTATCCTACCGTCTCTTGTTCTCCAGTAATCTCTAAGCCAATCTAATCACTATTTAACAGTCGCAAATCCTCCCTTAAAGCCAGTCCAGCAGTCTTCAGTGTAAGACAGGCCTTCTCTGCAAGTCTAGCTATATTCCAGCCATTTCAACAAGTCACCCAACGCATGCTCAGGTACCCTCCATGTCACTCCGCCCTCCCTTGCGTTACTATACTAGCCCCTCCACCACCACATGCCTTGCCACAACCTTTCCCCTTTTCCTCCGGGCGTTCTCAGTGCCCGTTTTATCGATACACGTGAATGAGGTCACCCTGACACACACACACACACACACACACACACACACACACACACACACACACACACACACACACACGGACACGGACACACACACACCGATCACGTCTTTAATGAATGCATAACGTGACGTCACTGGCGACCTGGTTTACTGCTGGGTCACTCTGCCGTTGACTACCGCCTTCCCCTCCACCACCACCACTGCTCATTATCAGCACGCCAAGCTAGACTACCCCATGCACACTAAACATATACCTACTTCTCCCTTTCCCCAATGTAGCTAGCAAGACGGACACTGCATAATTCTCTCTCTCTCTCTCTCTCTAATGAGCGTCCCATGTGCTTCTTTCATTCTCCACCCCCCACCAACACTCCAACCATGCCGCCCAACACTAGCTCAGCTCTCCCCCCTCCCGTCTCCTCAGCCCCTCAGTCCACAGGAGTGGTCGAGTTCCTGCTTACTTGCTTGCTTGTAGCCTTGTTTGGTAATGCGAGGAGTGGCTGCTATCGAGAGCCTGGGCTGTTTTTCACTTATTTCTTGTGCTTATTGCCGTGGGGAAGGAGTCAAGGAGCGGTGGAGTACGTGAGTCACATGGCTTTCACTACATAGTTTATTTTTTTGTATTTTTGTCTTCTCTTTTTTCCTGTTTACCTGTATGTGATATTATTGGTTAGGTCTCTTTGTTTGTCTGTTCCTTTTTATTTTATCTTCACGCCATAGGACTTAATTCATGCAGTGCCTTCTAATTAATTCATCCATGTTTCTATTTTCACTTATTTATTTGTCTTTAATATCTCCTCTCTCGTTAGGTTAGGTTAGGTTCTCCATATCAGACTTCAACACCATCCATCACCCTTAATACTATAAACATACATCAATTACCTCTTTATCTCTTTCATTCCCTCTCATTTGATGGTCTCTTAATACTTTTCTTCCCACTTTTTCTATCCAATCCTCTATAGGTTCTCATTATCAGACTTCCATACCACCGAAGACACGTTCCCATCATCCTAATACTACAAACATACACCAACAATCTCTTTCATTCCCTTCCCATAATCCCTCCTTTGGTCTTCTTCCCTTCATTCTTTTCTTTCCCACTTTTTCTATTCTTTCTCCTATGGATTATCGATATCAGACTTCAATACCACCAAAGACACACGTTCCCATCATCCTAATACAACAAACATACACCCATTTCC
>NC_059297.1:15245676-15373176 GCF_017591435.1 Portunus trituberculatus
ACCCCCCCCACCACAACCGTGCACACGCCACCAAGACCTCTGTTTGAAGTCCCTACACTTTTACACCAGCATCCTCCGCCACACCCTATACTGCCGCTTCGTCGAGGTGAGGGTAGGAGGACGCTATTTCTTCCACCATATGACGACGGACAGATACACCAGCACTTCATCTTTCAGTCCATTAGGAGCTGCTATCGCCGCGCCATCCACCTAGCAGAGTGTCATTCACATCATTCTTGTATAATATTATGGGGATATTTAGTTCAGTGCACTCTGGTATAATTTCTTTGTTGCAGCATGACCATTGCATGAAAGGGATATATACATTCAGAATATTATTTATTGCCTGAACCATTCAAAGGCCTTTTATCAATGTATGACTAAATAAACATAAAGAAAAATTCCTTAAACCCACTTGCTAATTTCTGACACAACTGCGGTCAATCCTGTACATTCAACACATTTCATGCACGCTAACAACATCACGTCACTCCTATAACCAAGCCCACCACATACCACCCGCTCCAGCTTTCACCTCTTGTTTTCCACCTCCCCTGCTGACAATACTTACTTTCCCTTGCCCACCATTTGCTGTGATTTACACACTCACACACTAAATACAACCACTTTAACACCTAAAACACCCATATACAAAGCCTAACTGCATATCACCATGAGCCACACTGGCTTCCCTTCCCCGCAGCCCCACAGTGGGTTCTGGCCAGGCAAGGATCACTCAGGCAGCCTGCATAGCCCAGACTCCTCCGTCTGTTCCGTGCGCCATACCTGACGAGAAAAATAAATCAGTTACATATTTCAATCGCTTGCACAAAAGTATATACATGAATAGACAGATCAATACACAGGTGATGGAAAAGGTGGTGGAAAAATTAAGTAGATAGAGAGTTACAAGGACACATTACTGGCTAAGACAACTGGACATATATTCAAATAGGTATGGACGTTTCATAATGAATCTCCATGCCCCCACTTGGCGCCTCGTTTCCATGCCGACAGTGAGAGCAAGGCGCAGGGAGGGACAGACAGTCGCTGCGGGAACACAAAGGTAAGCGGTGTCTGAACCTGCTGCTCTCAGATGACCCGCCGCGAGTCCGGCCTGCCAGGCGACACGCGAGGAATGCGGTCTGACGCGGCCAAAACGGTACGGCTGAGAGAGAGAGAGAGAGAAAGAGTGGAGCCACCTCGCTGGGGGACTCCACTCAGTCCCGGCCGGTCACTGTCCTGGTCAGCCTATAATAGGTGTACTCTGAACTCTGGAGGCTTGACTGGGACTCTTAATGTACAACTCCATATATTATATTATTATTATATATATATATATATATATATATATATATATATATATATATATATATATATATATATATATATATATATGCCCTCACATGCCCCTGATGGTGTTGCGGATGTTGCCAGACGTCACTGTCACGCCTTCCTCTACCGCGGCGTGCATGACGGGTGGACTTCCTGGCATTAATACGCCGCCATCGATCGGTAATGTGAGGAAGGAGCCTCGATCTGGGTCATGGTGAAGAGTACAGGACTGCAGATGTGCGACGGCAACACCTCGCGGCCAGTGGCGGGCCAGACTGGAGGGAGCCTGGGACACCCGCCCTAACTGTACCGGCTGACTCAACCCAGCGTGGAGGCTGCCTGGAACACACCCATGGGCCTCCTCCCTACTGGAGGAACGTGGGGAGGCAGGGGAGGGCTGCCACGTGTCACGCATCCACACAATATGAGGGCGGGACGTGACAGTGCGTGTCATTGCTTTGGGTGCTCGGTGGCCTGTGTCATCAGCACTGCAGGATTCATGGTGGGCCAGGTTGGAGGAGGAGGGGTCAGAATGGGACGGGGCGGGGCGGGGTGGAGTGGGGAGGGACTGGGCGGTGCAAGGCTCCTGAAGGTTCGTGGCGCTGGCGTGGAGCGCTCTCTGCGACACCAGTGACAATGGGTCGTCACGCTCCTGCTTGTGACCCAAATAGTGAAACACTTTTTTTGTGTGCCCTGCGCCGAGACTCTCACTGGGGTGCAAGGTCCTCCAGGCCACTCTTTCCCGACCCAACTTTCTACGTACCTCTGCTAAGTAGTACAGCCCCACTCCCCACACTTGCGCTTTTAAGGCGTTGTGCAATGTATAGGCATTCCTGGCCCTAAAATGTGGTGGTGGTGGTGGGGTGGTGGTACGTGAAAATCATGACGAACCAGGTATTATTATTATTATTATTATTACTATCATCATCATCATCATCATCATCATTAGCAGCAGCAGCAGCAGTAGTAGTAGGAGTAGTAGGAGTAGGAGAAGAAGAGGGAGAGGGAGAGGGAGGAGAGGGAGAGGGAGGAGAAGGAGGAGAAAGTAGGAGTAGGAGTAGCAGTAGCAGTAGTGCCAGTCCCTATCATAGTCACCACACCACGAAAACCTGTACTGCATGCTGGCGAGGAAGGTTACACACAACACGTAACACTGGAGCTATGCCAGGAGTCTCATATGCTTCTCGCCAGCCCTCCAAGCATCCACACAGAGGCGTCACGAGGCAACAACAGACTCACAGCCTCTCCTCTCACTGATATACTACCGCGGCTGGTGTTGTGCGAGAGCCCCGCCGTCACCTGCTGGCTGCACACTCTACACCTCATGAAAATATTTAATTGATTATATTTGCTTATTTATAATTTTTATTCAACTTGCTCCTTAAAATAAAGACGATCGACATCATAATCTGAGTAATTGGCATGCGGACTGACGCCACCAGGAGGACGACACGCACCGCCTTGCCTGCCCGTGCTAGGTGTTCAGGTCTAGGCACGTGGCACGTGACGGGATGGTTAGCAGCAAGACGCAGCAATAGTCAAAACAGTAAAAAAGCAGTTATCGACCAAGGCAAGTCTGGCGGGACCACCACCTGCCTGGCCGCTGCCCGCCACGCTGCACATCGATTTATAAAGGCAGGGACACACCTGGCCTGATCCCGCCAACACAACACTATATAGCCACACACCACTGCCACTAAGCCACAGGCGTTACAATTCTTCTCGCATCCATAAAGACAACTTGGTACGCAATATTGTCCTCAACGACCACACCCCCTCAGCGCCGCTCCTATACCTCACCGCAATGTTAGCACAAAAACCGTCCTGACTTTTTCTCTACATATCTTGAAGTTTCAAACATCAGCCTGACACTTGACACCACACTCCGTCCTGCTCTCAGACTAGCAATAGCATGACTTACTTCCGCAGCCCCTATGTAAATAACGCGAGCACATCGGCAGGTCGTGGAAATTAAGACCCTGTCAGCTATAATAGTTAGTAGGTGCGTCACTCGCTGACTCACACGGCAATCATCACAACACTACAGCGAGGGGCCAAGGCCAGGCCACAGGATGAGAGGACGAGCGTGGAGCAAGAAACCCCCTTAACCTGGTGCCCCGGAATAGAGAATACCGAGAACCTGCATTTAGTACACCACGCACCCACACCGTGCCCATGCGTGGTGCTACAGCACGTGAAGGAAGGCCCAGCCGCACCCAAACCTATTTACAGAAACATAAAAGCTACCTTTATAGAGACTTTTGTCTTACACACACACACACACACACACACACACACACACACACACACACACAATGTTTTCTGGTGATTCTTGCAAAGCTATATTCTTGACAGCCGTACTAAGACCATTGCGTAGTACTGTGTGTGTGTGTGTGTGTGTGTGTGTGTGTGTGTGTGTGTGTGTGTGTGTGTGTGTGTGTGTGTGTGTGTGTGTGTGTGTGTGTGTGTCAAGAACTGATTCACAAATACCTTACAAACCTTCAACATCACCCTAAGTAGTGATGCCCACTACAAATGCGTTTCAGCCATTTTCCTTATTCACGCCACCCCGCTCCCAAGCCCTGATGCGCCCATAACTCGCGGGGTGACAGGTGGTTGCTCAGTGTCGGGAGTGTCACTTGTGGGTAAACTTTCCTGGGGCAAATCACCATCAATTATACAACAGCCATGAATGAAGATGAGATAAACGACCTCAGCTGAGTCACATGCAAGAACTGACACTCTCATCATTACCATCCACAGCAGCCTGCATGACTCAGAGAGAGAGAGAGAGAGAGAGAGAGAGAGAGAGAGAGAGAGAGAGAGAGAGAGAGAGAGAGAGAGAGAGAGAGAGAGAGAGAGAGAGAGAGAGAGAGCACAAAAAATTTAGCTGACGTCAATCTATTCACGCTTTCAAACTTGCGGGAATAAGCTTGGAAACATCACACCTACAAGATTGATTGATTTAAGACGCCATACTAATGAGGTCATATGACACCGCACATAATATACATAAGGCAATATCATTCAATGCGACTTCGAATAAAAACTATAACAAGGTAAATAAACTAACCCAGAATAACGTTTAACCCCTTCAGTACCATGACGCGTTTCCATATTCATTCTGCTTTACTACTTTGTGACTATACAGCTTCAAAAACTTGTGTGGGGATTAGAAAAATAAAACCGCTTACCAATGTCAATGAAATCGTCTAATCGTTCTCAAACTCGTAGTAAAAATGCGTCCCAGTACTGAAGAGGTTAAATCCAGTTACACCTAAAACAGTTACCTTACACAACTTAAGGTCATTCATCACCTTACAGCCACAGGAAGGATCAAGTATCAGTAATTACTCTCAACACCAATGGTTATTAATCTTGATGTATACAGTTTATTCTTCCCTGGGTCACTGTGTCAGAGTGTCTCTCAATACATGATGACGGAACCGGACACCTGCACCCTATGCCGCCTTACACTTTACAGCCTACCGGGGAAATCCTTCCAGCATCCCACGGCGGGCAGCGTGTGTGTGAGGGGTGGGTCTGTCTGTCTGTCTGTCAGCGAGACATCACCCACGGTGGGTAGCGTGTGTGAGTGAAGGGTGGATCTGTCTGTCTGTCTGTCTGTCAGCGAGGCGTCACCCACGGCGGGCAGCGTGTGTGAGTGAGGGGTGGGTCTATCTGTCTGTCTGTCTGTCAGCGAGGCGTCATTCCACGGTGGGTAGAGTGTGAGTGAGGGGTGGGTCTGTCTGTCTGTCAGCGCGGCGTCACCCATGGGAAGGGTCTGTACAACTATGTATCTATGGTACTATTTGTAGTTCAAAATTTTGAAGGCTGAAGAATGACAGGTCAATTTCAATCGGTTTTTAGGAATAATACCATCGCGGTCATGCAAAATCTATCATTAAATCATTAACTGTTCCTTAAGTGCTGGCAACGGTGCACACAAATGCATACGCGTACACGCTTTACAATAGACCGACACGTTTTGACGTCACTGGTGACGCACTCTGTCTCCAGACGGGCGCATGAAACGGGTAGCGTGAAGCGTGCTTGAAGGATGGGCTTGTCCGTCAGCAAGACGACACCACCGGGTGGGTCTTCTCAAGGCCGAGATCAAGATCAGTCAGGGATCACTGACATTTCATTTCTTGATGCTACTCTTTACATTACTTCCATAAACCAAATTTAAAAGCGCTGTCTGAGCCAGTATTTTTCAGCCCAATATCAGTTTTGGCTTTACACTGGAAATAGAAATTACAATAACACACATGTAAATGTTTCAGACTTACACCCTCCAACAAAACAAGACCATTCCCAGCCACACGTCAAACGAGGAATACCAACACGCCACGCACAACACAAGCCATGGGCGGCAGCACGACTCATGAATGACGGCGGCAATGTCCTACTCTGTGGCCCTTCACCACGCATACAGTCGCAGGAGTGGGAGCTGCACTCCGGCAGGAAGCAATTGTGGCCTTAGTGTTGTGTAGTGCGAGATTCTGTTCACCAAAACCCAAACATATCACAGGACACTGTAACACTAAGCTCTTCTCTACTAAGGTTAGATTCTTCCCTCGGACATTCCACCTCTCAAACTGTTTCTCCCCTCACCTTATGAATGAAGTCAGGCTAGGCCGAGGCAGTTTACTATGAGAGGAATTATTACAAGTGAAATCTTCATGGAGGAGTCTTCGAGACTGAAATTTACTTAAACGTATCTAAATAAAAACCCACGAAGAGGGCAAGCTTGCAGGGATATACACCGCAACGACCAATCAGTATACAGTTCCCTGCACAGAACACCACTGTTTACAGAACGACTGACGCCCATGGAGCTCTGCAAACTGATGTCACTCGCAACCTAACTACGAAACAAGCGACGGAAAAGAAGTAAAATAAAAGACCTCCTGATATGGGCATCATATTCAAAACCATGGCGTCAGTCAGGGCTTCGTTGACTGCATGCAGTGTCCACACGGAGGCGCCCATCAGTAATGCATCACACACGCAATTCTGAGACCCATCCATCCATACCTGGCCGCGACGGGATCTTCAGGCTGCTGATCCGCCGCCCTTAGACCAACGCCTTGCTACGCTGCCCTGCACTCGATCGCTCATGGCATGTGCTATTGAAAAAGACTCTAACCTGCTATAGGCCTGAGTGATGAAAGGCCATTATCTATGTGGCAGTTTTTTCTTCTTTTCCTTATTCTGTTATTGACTTTTTCTACATGAAGATTAACATTTCTATGACATCACAATACTTCATAAGTTTTTTTTACTTTTTTCATGCATTTCTTATACTAAATGAGTTTTCTTAATAGCACAGTATCCCAGGCTACAGTACAGTGTACACACAACCATCACCACCACTATAATCCTCCCCAGGTAACGTGAACCTCCGCCACCACCACAACCACACCTGTTACTGTTATTGCAGCACTCGAACATCTTAGAAGGACAGGAACATCAAACCTTCCTTTTTAATATTACATTCCAACTAAATCTGTTCTTTTCCGAATCGACTTTTTAGGGAACAGAAATGCTCTCTCTCTCTCTCTCTCTCTCTCTCTCTCTCTCTCTCTCTCTCTCTCTCTCTCTCTCTCTCTCCGACTTTTTAGGGAACAAATGCTCTCTCTCTCTCTCTCTCTCTCTCTCTCTCTCTCTCTCTCTCTCTCTCTCTCTCTCTCTCTCTCTCTCTCTCTCTCTCTCTCTCTCTCTCTCTCTCTCTCTCTCTCTCTCTCTCTCTCTCTGACAAGTTCCACACACAATGAACGAAATTTAAATATACAAATAAACGAAAAAAAGTCTTCGGTGTTTCTATGATCTGATTTCCTAATACTCATATAAAACGTAGGTAGTGCATAGGCAATACATTACGTACCTAACAAAGTGCACCACCTAAAGCCTGACTAAGGAAGGGAAGACGCGCGGGGCAGTGTGTGAGGAGCCTGCCACTGTGGACAGCCATCATCATCCATTCCGGGAGGTGCCTTGGAGGTTCAGCAGGAGCACCCCTATGTTTGGCTAGAGAATACCTGTCTGCACCGTGAGACAGCCCTGACCCGCACCTCAGCAATCCACTCAGACCTCCTGCTCTCTAGGAATGGCAGCGTAACTAATTCTTTCCGCTCCTCATCAGTGTTGCAACAGTCAAGTCATTTGTATTTCTACTTCGACATAAACATTCCAAGCATTGCACGTCTCAAAGGGGAGAGTGGAAAATGGCGGTGAAAATGCACTTAGATCCATCAGTTCGATTACTCAAACGGATATCACAATGTAATCTTACTGGCAAAAGCAATGTGGAAATAGAAAAGAAAAAAAAAACTTCGCTAACATAAACAGATCCGCGGCAAAGTTTACATTCGTCCTCTGACAAAACCAACACAGGCCACACGAGTAGAGTGGAACAGCATTTGCTCTTCAACCTGTATCGGGCTCGTATTATCAAACACTTCTGTACTTCACCTCCACTACTTCAAGAGGCTTTATTTAAGTTTACACGAGTTTTCTTAAGGTGTTTTTATGGTTCTAGAGGCAGAGTGACAAAATTTCGGCATTATTAACTGGACAAACACTCTTGAAAACCTTGCTAATCATCTCTGTGGCCTTGGAAAATAGTCGTGGTGAGAAAGCAACGCGTTTCTGATTATGGACTTAAGCACAGCACCAACAGCCAACACCAGTACCAGCACGAGCAGCAACAGCCAACACCAGTACCAACACGAGCACCAACAGCTAGCACCAGCATCGGTGGCGATACAAACTCTCTTCATAATCTTCAGCCAGCAACAATCGTGTGTGTAATGCCCCGCTAGAGACGCCTGATCACCCTGCCCAGAGACAACACTTATCCAAGGCAATCACCGAGAATCCAGCCACGTACTGAAGCCCCAGATGGTGGTGTTGGTGGTGGTGGTTCAAGAGCCGAGGACCTTGATCCCAAAACGTTTCAGCGTCTTATCCCCCGGTAATCTTAACAGTTTTCGAGTGATTTTATGATTCTAACAACAATTCACCAAGGATTCCGCATCACTAATGGGAAAATATCCTCGAGAACACGTCTAAACCTCAGTGGCCTCCGAAAATCGCCCTCATTACAAGCCGGAGCGTTGCGGAACAGGGAGCTGGCAGAACACAAGCGTTAGGGAAGACTGTGCGGAAACGAGATAATGATTCCATGAGCCATTATGAGAGAAAACTATGAAAGACAATGAGCATAAAGGCACTGAGGTCACGGGTACCAGTTCAGGCTTGAGGCGAGGAGTGAAGAAGAGATTGAAATTTGTACGACTAAATAACAGTTCTTTTCATGTTTTTCCCATAATCCAGAAAATATAATACAGGAAAGAAGAGCACACATGGTAGTCAAAACAGAAGAGAAAAGGAAGAGAATATATATAGATAAGAATATTCTATGAAATCTCATAATGGAGGCATACTTTCTTTCCTTCACAATGTTTATAAGGTATATACATACAGTATGATAAATATAAAAAAATGACGAAACGAACAAAAAATCTGTGTGAAATGAAGAGAAAATAATGAAATAGCTACACAAACATAACAACATTTTTACCATTGTCTTTTCTGATCATGATAACGTAATGAAAGTAGTTAACCCCTTCAGTACCTTAATTCGTTTCCATATTCATTGTGCTTACTATTTGGTGATTTTATACAGCTTCAGAAACCTTGTGGGGATTAAAATAGTGAAGACTGAGGTCATTAATCTTCTGACCTCTACAGACCCTTCCTAATGTAAAATGAAATGGTCTAATCGTACATAAATTTCAAGGCAAAAATGCGTCGCGGTACTGAAGAGGTTACGCTAGACGCCAAGTGTTGCGGTGGAGACACGTCAAACAAATCACGCTGGCCAAGTTACGACATGTCAAGTGAAGTGAAGTGAAGTGAAGTGTTTTGAAGCATTACTTACGTCGCCCACCAATAAACTCCATTAAGACACCGTATAACAAACCTCCAAAAAAATACTTGTAACTTTAAATTGAAACAAAAATACAGTTCAAATAAAAATAAATAAATAAATAAGAATTATTAATGAGATGTGTTATAATCGGCAAGCACAGTCACTAGTAGCACCACCACAGCACTGAAGGCGGGGGAGGGGGCGAGGACGGGGATGAGGGAGGTGGGTGATGCATCCTAACACGTGGTGGAAAAGATTGACAGCCTCTGATTTATGACGGTGAGGAGATGAGACGTTATGAATCACGCGTTCCAGAGTCATGATTACATAGGAGGAGGAGGAGGAGGAGGAGGAGGAGGAGGAGGAGGAGGAGGAGGAGGAGGAGGAGGAGGAGGAGGAGGAGGAGGAGGAGGAGGAGGAGGAGGAGAAGAAGAAGAAGAAGAAGAAGAAGAAGAAGAAGAAGAAGAAGAAGAAGAAGAAGAAGAAGAAGAAGAAGAAGAAGAAGAAGAAGAAGAAGAAGAAGAAGAAGAAGAAAAAAAAAAAAAAAAAAAAAAAAGGAAAAGGAAAAGGAAAAGAAGAAGAAGAAGAAGAAGAAGAAGAAGAAGAAGAAGAAGAAGAAGAAGAAGAAGAAGAAGAAGAAGAAGAAGAAGAAGAAGAAGAAGAAGAAGAAGAAGAAGAAGAAGAAGAAGAAGAAGAAGAAGAAGAAGAAAAAAAAGAACAAAAAAGATGAACAAGAAGAAAAAACATGAAGGAAAAAAAAAGAAAGAAAAAAAAAACCAACATCAACAACAATAATAATAAACAAACAAACAAAAACTGGAAAGAAAGAGAAGCATGAACTTAAACAGAAAGAAATGGCTAAAAACAAAACAAAGCAAGGAATCAGATGGGAAACACAAGACGCGACACCCAAGTATACAAATGCAGTGTTGTGTGACGTTGTGCCTGACGCAACTTTCCCACCCACCCACCCAGTCAGTCAGTCAGTCAGTTACCCAGTCAGTCAGTCAGTCAGTCAGTCAGTCAGTCAGTCAGTCAGTCAGTCAGCCAACCAGTCAGTCAGTCAGTCAGTCAGCCAGCCAGCCAGCCAGCCAGCCAGCCAGCCAGCCAGCCAGCCAGCCAGTCAGTCAGTCAGTCAGTCAGTCAGTCAGTCAGTCAGTCAGTCAGCCAGCCAGCCAGCCAGCCAGCCAGCCAGCCAGCCAGCCAGTCAGTCAGTCAGTCAGTGACCAATGATGACTGGTACAGAATGTAGAGCCTTACTTTGACTAAATCTTTGACGACTGCAGGCAAAAGGACACTTACTTACACTTGTTACTTCATCCTTTAACCGTTTTCCTTTATTATTAACATTCCACAGTCAGTCAGTCAGTCAGTCAGTCAGCCATCTACCCAGCCAATGTGACTGCTGCAGAATATACTTACTCTGACTAAACCTTTGACCACTGCAGGCAAAACGACACCAGCACTTGTCACTTCACCCTTTCACTGCTTTCATTTATTATCATTCCAAGCACTGTAATGAATGTTTCCATGGTTACCGAAAGAAAAAAAGTAGAAGGCTGTAGTTTTTTCTAAGCCGCAGAATGAGAGAGTAAGAGATTCTAGCGCATAAGTAAATATCTAATAAATAAAAAAGCCGTAGGGTAAAAGGTCGTAGGTGTATATATAGTGAAATAGCAGTGGAAGGGTCAAACTAAAGCAATCCATATGGTTTATTATGTAAAAATAAATACCCGTTCCACCAGAGGATTTCAACAAGTCACACACTCCCTTTAAATGTTAATAATGACATTTTTTAAATCACATTATTAACTTTTCCCATGTTTTTTTTTTTTCATTTTTCTTAACACGCGTTGGATGAAACTACTGCAACTAAATAAAGTTACTGTTCATCTCATCTTGTGTTGCATGAAAGAACATATATAACATTACATAACATAACCACACGAACACTGCAACAAAACACCAGAACCGACACCCAAATACACACACACACACACACACACCAGAATCAATACTACGCACCATTTGAAGGCGTAAGTAATAGAGCAGCGGGCAGGCAGGAAAGCAAGCAAGCAAGCCAGCAAGCACACTAACGAGACCAAGACTGTCAAGAGCCCCACAGGTAAACAAACGCTCCTTATTAGGCGGGCCAGACTTGCTTAAATATTCGGTAGCGCAAATTACTAAGTGACGACAACGATGCAAGCAAGTGTTCGCGGAAAGGCAGGTAGGCAGGCAGGCAGGCAGGCAGGCAGATAGGTAGGCAGGCAGGCAGGTGCAGCAAGAGGAGTGGCCGGGGCTCTGAAATTTTTACGAAGTTTTAAGGTTAGTGCAGAAGCAAGCATGTTGAGCGTATAAGCCGCGTCCTGTCTGTATATATACTCTGCATGGGACTCTTTGCGTTCATAAGGACTACTCCCAGAGGTCGTATAGATGATCAGTCACCTTGTTAATCCTTGTTGAATGATGAGCACTTATGAAAACACCACTGAAAACCTAAGTAACGCCCATTTACGCCTGTTATGTCAAGACGTGGAGATATACGTGTAGAACTACTGTGAATCATGTGACAGTGGATACAAGAGCACATCAAGAAGTAACTGTACAGGCTGCTGATTTAAGTTTACTACACTTCACTTAACTATAATGCCAGGAGAAAAAAAATACTACAGATATGCGATCGCAGAGAGAGAGAGAGAGAGAGAGAGAGAGAGAGAGAGAGAGAGAGAGAGAGAGAGAGAGAGAGAGAGAGAGAGAGAAAACTACTTATCTCTCCCATACGAGGAAAAAAAAAAAAAGACAAAATACTTAAGAAGAAAACCTACTCAAGCATTACCGTTTAGCTGTCACTGGACTAAACATAACACTATCCGATCATACATAAGGAGTCATAACAGTCCAAGAGTCAACACCTCAGCTGTTTAACCCACCAGTCCTATCCAGCAGCATCACATTAAACCATAAGTACCATGACGCGTTTTCCTATTCATTCTGGTTACTATTTGGTGATTTTAGAAAGCTTCAGATACTTATGTGAGAGATTAAAATAAAGAAGACTGGCCACTAATCTTCTGAACGCCATTGATTCTTCCTGATGTAAATAAAACGGTATAATCCAAAACAAATCTCACGGTAAAAATGTGTCCCAGTACTGAAGAATTAACCAGTAACAGAGCTATCATCAACCAACCCTCCATCCAGCACTCACCAGCCCAGCGAGTATTATCAGCAGTAGCGATATAAGGGAAGTGGGGAAGCGATAGCAATGATCTGAGAGAGCTAGGCGTCACAGGGAATACAGGTGTGTTTAGACGAGGTAACCTTGATGAAGCACAGCGGCCAGTGAGGGGATATAATGATGGACACATGATGCCAGTAAACAAAGACGTCAGCGGCAAATCACCTTAGTTTTCTTTAATCTCTTCAGTATTGGGACGCATTTTTTATCATGAGTTTTAGTTATGATTGGGCGATTTTATTTAGATTTAGGCAGAGTTTATGGAGGTCAGAAGACTAATGGCCAGAGTCGTCACTATTTTAATCCCAACATTAGTTTTTGAAGCTGTATAAAATCGACAAATAGTAACTAGACTGAATATGGAAATACGTCATGGTACTGAAGGGGTTAATACTGAAATACGTTTGTAGGGTAATGGCTAATGTGGTTATCGTGGTCCAATCAGTAACACAAACTTGCGCATGGGTTCGAATCCTGTCCACGGTCCGAGTGTAGGTTGGGCTTCCTCACTCGGGGGCAACGGTTTCCTAGCGGGTGGGCTTTGAGATAGGAAGTACTCCAAAAAGTATCCCCTTTACCCCATAAATTCCTGTGAAAAAGCCTCCATGGTGTAAATAAAAAAAAAATGTGCTACTGAACCAACATAACACTTCCTGATTGCTACACACACACTCAATGAAGCCAAATGACGGTCACCTTTACCTCCATTAGCACTGTGGACCTAATAAATTGATAACGAACACTAACACTCTTCTCTCCTTCATAAACAACACTGTCCATAGCTTTCTCTCTCTCTCTCTCTCTCTCTAACAGGCATCACAAACTAAGTCTTAACAAAAATAAAAGGTAAAACACATTAATGTCCTTGTTTCATTCCCCCAAAACGGAGCCAGCCTATAGTGGTGTCTAAGATGGGTCTCCACTGAACACTGTATGACTTCACCGGGGCTGCTTCAAGACGCCCTTCGCTTGCTGGGCTGCGCGGCGCTGGAGAGGCGGCTGTTGGCAGTGCTGGGCGATGGCAGGCGGCTTCCATCACGCCAGGCAACTAAAGATAGACCTGGACGCTTAATAATTCCAAGAGAGAGAGAGAGAGAGAGAGAGAGAGAGAGAGAGAGAGAGAGAGAGAGAGAGAGAGAGAGAGGGAACAATAGTGCACATGCTACAAGGGAAAGTAATTTATGTTTATGGATCAATGTGGTGTTTGTCGCGTCACAGTCACACCTCCACTGCTCAGTACAGATGGCGGGTCATAGGCTGGCTGGCAGGGAGCGGGATGGATGGTGCTTTATTAATGACTCCAGGCTCATCACACAAGCAGAATATAGGAGTAAGTATACCCCTCCTGATAACGGTCCGGATAGCCATGCAGTGTGGCTCATCTCACCTGCCCCCACGCCTCACCCACCTCAGTCTCACGCCACCTACAGATGATTCAAGCCAAGTTAAAATAATCTAGTTATTAAACGAACATTCGATTCTGTACAAAGTCACTAAGGAAAAGACTCGTCCAACACATGGAACTAACTCTATAACGTGACCTGAAGGTATCACTGTTAGTGCGGGTGTTCAGAAGCTCAGCGCCGCCTTCGTTTGTAAAGAATGCGGTGCGAGAACCTGCCACCTCCCTTTAAAGACACCATGTGCTGCATACTGGAAAAGGCGAGCCGACCTGTGTGGGGGTGTAGGCCTGCACCACGGTGGCTGTGCGGGACGTTTTGAAAGGAACTAACTCCACATGGTTCGGCGCACGGGAAAGTTTGTGCAAGATTTCTACAAACGAGTTAGATGCAGATGGCTTACTTTGCAGAGACAATACTTGTATGTTGATAATTATTCTGCCAAGATCATTCCACCTCTGATGAGCGGTGACCACCTGTACTAGTGACTGTGGGGCAGACACGGCAGGGTGGCACACCTGCCCGGCACGTCACGCTGCTCGATACAAGGCTCCCTCAGGCGGCCCAGCTAAGAAAACCGGATGTCACTAGATGCCTCGGTGTGGCGGTGAGGAAGGGTACGGTGTGTGTGTGTGTGTGTGTGTGTGTGTGTGTGTGTGTGTGTGCGCGCGCGCGCCTGTGCGTGTGCGCGCGCGAATACTAGTCTACATGTTGAGTATAGAAGTGAGAAGCAGGGAAGGAGCCGCATGCACTCTTAGCGGTAGAAGTGTCGCCAAGAGTCGTCCACGTGGCCCTGCCTCCCTTGACATATCAACTTTAGCGTATATTCGGTCCGCGAGTCCCGCCACGTCCCCCTGCCACTCCCCATGTTGCAGTCCCTCGCTTCCACAACAAAAATGTCTAACGATAAATGTAAAAAGTTACCACAACAAAGTACTGGCCACGTGTCTGTATACCACTCGCCAGGCCAGGGCCATTCAGGGCTTCAGAGCGCCTCAGGTAAGTGTCCGCCAGCGGGACAGGACAGCACTCTGGCGCGGCGACACCTGTAAGGGCAAGAACGCGTGCCGCAGCATGGCGTCTCGCAAACGTGACCACCACCACAACCTGCATCTGGAAGGTGACTCACGCCACCACTTTCCCTCAGCAGCCCAGCCTCCCTCACCACACTCTTGCCGCCTCGCCAGCCAAGCACAGGTCACCGCCACAATCACTAATTACTTCTGTGGTAAACTGTAATGACTCGGTGATAAAAGTACGGTGGTGGTGGTGGTGGTGGTGGTGGTGTGTGTGTGTGTGTGTGTGTGTGTGTGTGTGTGTGTGTGTGTGTGTGTGTGTGTGTGTGTGTGTGTGTGTGTACTGATCTCAGGTACAACAAATGATGAACATAGAGAATGACATAAAACCATGACTGCTGCATTATTCATAGGAGTCATCTTTTCCAGGACTGTTATCTGGGCCATCAAGGAAAGCATGGAGGACATAACACTTTGCCAGTCTGCTTGTACAACTCAACGATGGCGTGTGATACGGGAGAGGAGACTGTGTAAGTACCCCTTCCCAAGAACCATCCTCGCTGTACAGGAAAATGAACGCAGAAATGTATTACTCAAAGGGTCTCCTAACGGATTAGCTTGTGTACAGAATTTTATCATATACTACGCAAAATTATATCACCCATTAACACACACACACACACACACACACACACACACGACGGAAAGCCCGAGGATCTAACAAACACACAAGTCACTACAGCGTGAATACAGGAATAACTCACTCCTGTCACTTTCACACAACACAACAATTCCTGATATGTGTGTCCACCTCTGCAGGGATGAGTAGAAATTACTGCGGTGACAGCACGGGAAAACAGCTTACTGAGAGGGGAATGTCGGGCCGCTGTTGTGAGTGTGGCATGAATATTAAGTGTGACACAGTAATGGGTGTGATTCAATGTGAGAATCTATTGGGAAAGGAAATTGTACATAATAGGTGTCACTGAAAATAAACGATTATACCACCAGCACTATTGCCAATGGATGGAACCTAATATTTATGACACTGGTAACACACACACACACACACACACACACACACACACACACACACACACACACACACACACACACACACACACACACACACACACACACACACAGAGAGAGAGAGAGAGAGAGAGAGAGAGAGAGAGAGAGAGAGAGAGAGAGAGAGAGAGAGAGAGAGAGAGAATCTTTATCTACTATCATGTTTTCCACATAAATGTGCTTCTACACCTCAATATTGGTCAAACTAATAGAATGCATTGAGAAGAGGTGGCTCCCAGGCATACAATACCTGACACATAACTGTTCCTTATCACATTTATACCTTATCAACAGCTTTTAAAGTCTGTGATAAGATTCAAACTGCCAGGAGAAGTAAGACCACTGCATTACTCACGCTTATATATATTATCAGTCACCTTCCCTGGACACAACCACACTGTCAATCTCTTACTGAGCACCACCACAAACCACTCATTTCATTGCAATCTGTCTTCTTGCATAAACATTCCACTTCCTGTCATCATTAGCCAATACTCTCTTACTCTGCACACTTCTAACTTCTCTGTTTACTTGTATACACCACAATAGACAATACCACATACATTACATACTAAAGCATTTACTCCTTGACCTCATCTCAGCTTTCACCATTCATCTTAATACCATAACACGCTGCATTTATCCTCTAATTAACACTCTTATAAGACCTTGCTTGTTCTTGCACTATGTTCAAGGTTGTATCCCATTTAAAGCTAATATTCATTTGGGTCATGTGGGATATACGCACTACATAACGATATATGTACTGAACAACTTGTTGTCTACTGTGCATTTCACGCTCCTCGTTTTAGGAACATAGAAACAAAATTTTACAAGAGAAAAAGGCCAGTTTTAACTACCTCAATAATCCTTTGCCAATCCCAAAACAAACACGGGGAGGAAGCAAGCTGAATGTTGCACACTGTGAGATCAGGGCAAGGGTGTGTGTGTGTGTGTGTGTGTGTGTGTGTGTGTGTGTGTGTGTGTGTGTGTGTGTGTGTGTGTGTGTGTGTGTGTGTGTGTGTGTGTGTGTGTGTGTGTGTGTGTGTGTGTGTGTGTGTGTGTGTCCATGCATCCATCTGAGCCCAGTTTAAAAAAAAAAGAAATCACATTAAAATGTGGTGAAAATGAATTGCACGTAAAATAAAGGCGACAGTTGTTATAGACTACTGCCACGAGCATCCTTAAAACTCTTTTTGGCAAGGCAACACGGCAATGATTAGAGCTAAGGGGAAGCTGGATTTCAACAATACATGACGTTTCCTGTATGAATATCTATGATGCACCAACTATACACTTTTACAGCTTTACAACAGGTGTGGCAAATATCAACATACATTGCACAGCTTTGATTGGTCTCACAGGATACAGTAGAGTGTCCTTATTTATGTAAAGCACCAAATGAACTTCTTTCCTTGTACAAAACATACATTACTAACTGATACTTTGCTACTCCAGAAAAAGTAAAATAATTCAGTCTCAACTTCTTAAAAGAGATCACAAAATTGCTTTACTTAGATACCTATATCACATCTAATGAAACAATTTTTCATCAATAATCTCACTATGGAGCAAAGCAGAATTCAAACAGCAGCCATCCAACACAACATACTGCAATGGTTCAAAGCTAATATCAACTAACTACTGCATACCTCCCCAAAGAAGGCATTTAAGGCATTGTCCTAGCTGTTCGGTTAATGAACAGACCACCTAGTTTGAGCAACATAATATATCCTCTGTTCTTCTATGTGGTAATCTCTCTCTCTCTCTCTCTCTCTCTCTCTCTCTCTCTCTCTCTCTCTCTCTCTCTCTCTCTCTCTCATACTTCAGCACTCCATTATTAAATAGTTATATGTACAAAGATTTTTTCCTCAGCATCTATCCAACTTTTGCACAACCTTCTTGTCATCTCAGTTATTGGAAGTGAAAGTTTAAATGGCTCCGTGGCTTTTAATGATGATTCAGCTGATACATTCTCTCTCTCTCTCTCTCTCTCTCTCTCTCTCTCTCTCTCTCTCTCTCTCTCTCAGGAATTACGCTGCTGTGGCAACTTCCGGGGCATGCAAAGTGTCAATTTCATTCTGAGAAAATTTTTATAGGAGGGATTTCTTGATCTTAACTCATTTACAAGAGAGAGAGAGAGAGAGAGAGAGAGAGAGAGAGAGAGAGAGAGAGAGAGAGAGAGAGAGAGAGAGAGAGAGAGTGTTTTCATACTTAGATATGTAGTGAGACAGACCATTCCTGGCTTCAGTAAGGTCATACCCAACCACCACACAACACTGCAATCATGACAACAAAGTACTCACAATAATAGGAATAACCAATGAGAAAGTATTTAGCACACTTTAAACCAACACTTAATATTCAGCATTTGCTTTGCATAGACTGCCAATGCACCAACTTAATTCAGGAAACTGATACTACAAAACTGCACAACAAGTATTGCTGTGGTATTTGCTTTAGTGCCTTATTTTTGGAAGGACTGCAACCACCATTCACAACAACATACTCGGACAATTTATCCATTAGTTACTCCTATTTCTAAAAGGTTTAAGGAAGAAATGTGAGGAATTCTTAAATGTTTTCATGGCTGTAGCGAGATTTTAACAAGAATACTCAATCGTCAACAGGAAAAAGGTCAACGAAAAATGCAACTGTAGCTGACTGAGGTCCAACAGACTTAAGACTGCTTCATGGTTGGTACTCCAGCAACTAACCCATCAATATTGTTCCAATTTGTCCATGCAGTATGGTTCTAGAATAGTATTTATCACCATTAATAGCATACAGGCACCATCGACTCTTTTATCACTTGAAATTAAACAATTCTATATTCAGTGGCATTCATCTTTATACTGTATTAACAAGAATGATAAGCATTCTTTAAGTGTAATACAGGTACATTATCCTGACACTGTATTGGTGGATGGGTTGCCACAGTATGGTAACCTCAAGCATATCTAAATGCAACTGGAAGCTCATGATACCTGATGAAGAGACAACTGCACAAGCAAACACCTATTTGTGTTGTAGCCAAAAAAATTATCCAAAGAACTACAAATTGCACAATGTCAGCCTCAGCCCATCACAGTCCTAGCCTACAAGCACTTCACCTGTACAAAGTTAATGAACACCTCCCAATGATGCAACCCAGGTGTCACAGCCAGACCAACCCATGCAGCCTCCAAGCAGCCCAATGTAATTTTCCTTAAGATGCTGAAATTGATAAAAGTACATTTTATTTTACTTGTTCACTGATGAAAATCACTCGTATTACATAATGAAAATGTCCTTACTTACATCCACAATGATATTTCATTGGTGAGGGTGCTGGTGTCATGCCTCAGTAAATTGCAATGGTTCTACTGTTACTGATACTATTACAATTACTATCTTTGTTACTGTCATTATGCTTCAATGTTTTTATCACACAATGTTTTTAATCTTAATGAATTTACCATCTATTTTTTCCGATTGTCAAAATCAATAGTTATCATTATCACTATACAGCATTAAGGCTAGGGCACTGACCACATCACTGTGCCAGGTTATAACCACAAGGCTCCACACACAAGGCCCTTTAGATAAATAAGTATCAAGTATTCATCGTCCCTGTTAAGCGATGTAAGGAATTCTTACTTGCACAGGTGTAATGTACATATTCCTATACATCACACATACAGCACCTTAAAAAGAAAAATCATCACTGAATACCGTATTGTGAAAATTTACACTCGAGAGTAAAAATTGTTCCTTTTTCTAAATTTTCACTGCCATACAAAATAATAAACACAAAACAAGTCTCCAAGATTATCAAAGGAAAATATAAAACAAGACTGTAAAATAGTTACATTCAGCAGTCATACAAAACTGTACTTCTGTTTACATTTTTATACACAAAAAAAAAATAATATTAAATTATGGACACTAAATAATGTATTTAAATTAAGATGTATATAAAATTCATTAATGCAATATATCTGTATATACATATATATATATATATATATATATATATATATATATATATATATATATATATATATATCTATCTATCTATCTATCTATCTATCTATCTATCTATCTATATATATATATATATATATATATATATATATATATATATATATATATATATATATATATATACTATATATATATATATATAACTCAATACACACACACACACACACACACACACACACACACACACACACACACACACATATATATATATATATATATATATATATATATATATATATATATATATATATATATATATATATATATATATATATATATATATATCTATCTATCTATCTATCTATATATATATATATATATATATATATATATATATATATATATATATATATATATATATATATATATATAAAAACTTTACATTCACAAGGAAATAGCACATTTTCTACGGGGAGGGGCAGAAGGGATTACATAATACAACTCAATTATGCCTAACACTAAAAACTTAAATTTCCAACCAGTGCCCCAAAGTTTACCAGTCATGCAATGCCTAAGAAAGTTCCATATTCTGATCTAAGTTAAAGTAACATAGACAACTGAAACCAAACACCCGCTAAAACTAAAGAAAGACAAGTACTATACTGAGTATCCTTTGCTCTACTACAATAATACACAGCTTTGAGTGGATGAGGTGGAGGGTCGCGCACGGACAGACCACCAGATTCACCTCAAGAAAATAAAAAAGCTTCCTCTCAAGATTCTAAGATGCGACGAAGGATTCACCACAAAGCGGGAAATCCAACCTGCCTGTCACCGTCACCACGTATCCTGGCCCAGCCCTCTCTCCTTCCCGCCACTCCTCATCCCACCTCAACCCGTGACGCTACCCAACCCTGACTCTGATACGAAAAGAACACCACGCCGAACTGTGTTGTGGCGCTGTGACGTGTTGCCGAGATGCAGAATGGAGAGAACGGGCCACTCACACTTATCGTCCTACCACACCACACCCAACGCCAGGACAGACTTAGACGCGCGGAAGACGATACAGATAGGCAACTATTACCTATAGTCTCCCTTGAACAGAGCAGTGAACAATACGAATAAAACACAGATGGAAGTAGTGAACGGTCGATGTGCTAATAGTAGAACGAAGGTAAACACCAAATAAATACAAGCACTTGGCATTTAAAAAAGAAGCGGGACATGTGAGAATTTTGTAAAGTTGATTTTCTTTTTTAGGGGCAATGAAGAAGTGAAAGGATGGAAGGCAAGCATAGGGTGGAATAGGGGGAGCAGAGGAGGGACGCATAGGTGGTTCAATCGCGGCTCCAAATGTAAACAAACTTCACGCGGGAACATCCACCACACGTCCACTCCCTGTCTGCACGCCTCTCACCTGCTATTTAGGTAGTGGTGCACTATATCCAGGATCTGGCCGTCGATCTCGCTCTCCGTCACTTTATAATTGGGCGCACGCACTGGTAAGGGATCATCCGGGCGAATATTAGCCACAAAATCAGAAAGGTATCTGAGAAACTCGGCAACGTACCTCCCCTCACACCCCATCGTTACACACTGAGGAAGAAGTGGCAGCCGCGCCGCTAGTCGCTCTCCCTCCTCCCTTGTCCTCCTACTCTCCCTCCCCTCTCCCACCATCTACCTTTCACAAGCTTGCCAACCGCTAACTCTCTCCATGTCACAGGGTTGCCACCAAAGAGACGCCCCACCTATTGTTATCACTGCACGCTTCTTAATAATGGTAATGGGCTAATTCACTGTTGTTCATGTCGCTATAGTTATATAAAAGGACCGCTGTGTGTGTGTGTGTGTGTGTGTGTGTGTGTGTATCTCTCTCTCTCTCTCTCTCTCTCTCTCTCTCTCTCTCTCTCATTCATACATAACTGGAAAACTTCAAATCTGATAAATGGATAAATAGGTTTAGTAGGCCTGTTTATTCATTCATCAAATAGCCTACTACTACTACTACTACTACTTCTATTACTACTCTCACCATTTTACTTTTATATACTGTATGTGTACACATTTTTGTGTGAATAAAGAATGCTGCACTACTACTACTACTACTACTACTACTACTACTACTACTACTACTACTACTACTACTACTACTACTACTACTACTACTACTACTACTACTACTACTACTACTACTTCTACTGCTGCTGCTGCTGTTGCTGCTGCTGCTGCTTGCTTAATACAACACTACTACAAAACTACTACTACTACTCTGCTACTACTACTACTACTACTACTACTACTACTGCTGCTAACAACAACAACAACAACAACAACAACAACAACACTGCAACTACTGCTGCTGCTGCTGCTGCTGCTACTGCTACTGCTGCTGCTGCTGCTGCTGCTGCTGCTGCAAACATTAATGCTGCTACTGCTGCTGCTGCTGCTGCTGCTGCTGCTGCTGCTGCTGCTGCTGCTGCAACAACAACAACAACAACTGCACAACAACAACAACTGCAACACTACTACTACTGCAACTGCACTGCTGCTGCTGCTGCTGCTGCTGCTGCAACAACTAACAACAACAACTACTACACTACAACACTGCTACTGCTGCTGCTGCTGCTGCTGCTGCTGCTGCTGCTGCTGCTGCTGCTGCTGTTGCTGCTGCTGCTGCTTCAACAACAACAACAACAACAACAACAACTGCTACAACTACTACAACTGCTACTACAACTACTACTACTGCTGGAACTACTACTACTACTACTACTACTATTATTGCTGGAACAGCAATAAATACTACTACTTCTACTACTACTATTACTACTACTACTACTACTACTACTATTACTTCTACAGCAATAATTACAACTACTACTATTACTACTACTGTTACTAACACAACTACTATTACTACTAGTAGTAGTAGTAGTAGTAGTTGTTGTTGTAGGTGTTATTATTATTATCATTATTATTGTTGTTATTATTATTATTGTTGTTGTTGTATATACTAGTAGAAAAATATAAGAGAAGCATGACTTTTTAGATTATCGAGAACTAAAATTAGCTGATGGATATTGCCTATGAATGTAATAATAGCGTGATCCAGTCCAAGTCATACGAGATCACAAACACAGAGCACTGATACCTGCAATCACTTATTTTTTAAATGAGTAAATATTGAAACACAGATCGACTTCTTTTTAATGTCATTCCTTTACTGAGTCTTTACTGCCCTGCAAATTACGTACAAAGAGTGAGTTTGTTGGGCAGTTGTTGTGTCGCTAATCGTGGTCTTGCTGGAGCTGGTGGCTTGAATGGCCGTTGTGCCACCTGATTGGCAAATTGTGAGGATGATGACTAGTAGGAGTCCAAAAAGTATAGTGGTGAGTGATGTGCGTGAACTGCGATAATTCCATGCGACCATGCAGACCAGACCACATGCACTGCGTAAGTACGTTCAGTGCTTTCACATTATATAGTAAAGACTTCGATGCAGGGCATACAAGTTGTGGATGGTAATGAAAGTGATGGGACACTTTACTTTATGATTATCCAAGGCTACTGGCAGGTGAGAGAGATGAACTGCAGTGGTTATGGTGAAGATTCTCCTTTGATCGGCCCAAGGAAGGTAGTCTCTATCACAGGGCTGGCCTGTGTGACTTGTGTATATCTCACAGCTGCATGCTTAAGAGGGACGGATGGTATCTCGAATATCTGTTATAATGGGTACAACTTTTTTTTATTTATTTTCTCAAAAGAAAAAAAAACATGAACAATTATGAGTATCTGTATCAAACTATAGCACAATATACATAATATATGAGTATATATAAAGAAAACTATGAATTAAACTACGAGGAGGTAATTGTGACTCTACGTACATATCTTTATTGTTAAACACTAGAAATAAATAATCAGCACAAAGTTTTGATCACCATAAAACACTCTTACGGTATTCATCCTTCTATCTAACTTCCTATAAAGTTTCCTCTTTGGCCGTTCTATTGCTGCTATAGAACACTGCCAGTGTTATTCTAAGTGGCGTTCCTCAAAGTTCTGTCATGTCACTCGCTATCTTATTATCTATCGCCAATCTACTAAACCAAACTCTCTCTCTCTCTCTCTCTCTCTCTCTCTCTCTCTCTCTCTCTCTCTCTCTCTCTCTCTCTCTCTCTCTCTCTCTCTCTCTCTCTCTCTCATTTCATCATCATTTCATTCTTCTATCACAACACTGCGAGGACACATCAGCAGCAAGTGGGACGCAACGGCCGACAGAGAACGTTTAGTGATCTGGAAGTGCGCCCTGACTGAATTCCTTTAAGAACTTATTTGCTTCAGTGTTATAAAAAGAAATAAATAGCCTGTAATAAAAATAATCCTGGTAATGTAGTAAATACAACAATAAAAAAGAATGCACCCCACAGAGTGCTGATTAAGATAGGAATCATCAAGTGTTCACTTTATGAAAGGTGCATAAATTAAAAAAAAAATATATATATATACATATTTATGAATAACATGCAAATCATCATCTTCTATTTTGTCATCTTCTCTGACCTCTCTTGCTCTTGAGATTCTGCATGTATGACAGGAAGGCAATCTAATCACAGTCTCCAGTTGCGTCGTATGCTGGGTTGGGAAATGCCAGACTGGACATGGTTCCTATTCCTGTGGACACTTCATTCGTACACTCGGCTTGACATGAGTCTCTTCCCATCCTCCTAACATTCTGAGAATGTCTCCACCACCGTATTCTGAATTTCTGCCGTTCGTTCCGCCAGATGAACAAAAGTAGACACGCCACCACCACGAGCGACACCATAACATAGAACAACCAGTAGTAACCTGTCTTGTTTTCTGAGGTGCTGCTGATGGACTCTGGCTCGTTGTATTCGGTATGGTTACTCTTGCCTGTGGTACAGAATATGATCATTAGAATTTATAAACACTGTAACCAGAACGTCAAGTCTTGCTATTATTGCAGTAACCTATAGAAAGGGGTGTTGCGGATACTTACTGTCACTATAGGGACACTTGAGATCAATATAGTGTTGACAGCCTTCGCCAGAGCAGGACACTTTATTAACTTCCTGGTGATTAATGGTGCTGATAAAAGCGCTGGTGGAATACTTGAAGGAGTGATTTTCACTCACTATCTTTATATGCAGTTCATTGGCGTGAGCAAAGATCCTGAAAGTTGCCCATGAGCTATCAAGGAGCTGCGTCGCCATCTTCAGCCGGGTCCCTATCATTATACTCTCCAGCGTCACCTGCAGGACTCCAGCTTCATTCTGAAGGATACAAGAGCGTTTGAATCAAATGGAAATTAAATAACTTTCTGCACCTGACAAAATAATCATAGCTGACTACACAGGCCATGATGGATCTTTATTTGTTTTTATCTATTTATTACTATCTTTTATGAACCTTTCTAATGGTAATCATCTGGCTTTCCTTACTGAGTCTTGATCATCCTCTTTTTAGAGATTTTGGTGAAACTTTTGTCGATACCATAGATAGAAATTTTTGATAAAGTATGGCACGAAATTTTGATTTCTAAATTAACTTCCTACGGCTTCCATCCTCCTCTCTGTAACTTCATCTAAAGTTTCCTTTCTGACCGTTCTATTGATGTTGTGGTTAACGGTCACTGTCCATTTCCTAAATCTATTAACAGTGGTGTTTATCAGGGTTCTGTCCTCTATGACTTAATCTCATTCAAGAGGGGGGTTTCAAGATATTTGTCCTATATTCCTGACTGATGCTTTCAACTTGATTTGGGGACTAGTACGTGGACCTATTTTTAATTACATTATTTTTTTGTTCTTGGCCGGTTCTCCTCCTGCATAAATAAAATTAATACAAGGACCATCACCCCTAGGCACCAACAGTAGACTGTTGTGGTCAAGTCTGAAGTCGCTCCCGCAACCGTAGGAGATCTCATCGTCCATCGTCTGTAGTTGTTATACAAGCAGGGAGGGATCCGCTATGAATTTCAGCTGATTTATTTTGTTCCTAATTAATAATGGTAAGAAGAGAACATTTGATATAGTAAGGCATGAAGAGGTTGTGAGAATACTGAAGCAAATACGTGTAGATGGTAAGGGCATAAGGTTGAAAGCAAGTTTGTATTGGAATGAAAAACCAGCTGTGAAAGTGGGAGAAACGAAGTCAGAATGGGTAAATATATGGAAAGGAGTGAGGTAGGGGTGTGTAATTTCTCCAGACCTCTTCTCCTTGTACGGACAGAAATGTATGGAAAGTTTAATATAACTGGAGGGAGTGAAAATTGAAGCAAGAAACGTGACAAACATACAGTCTGAAGTACAAAGCAAGTGAGGAGAGAGGTCTGAAGATAATAAACACAAAGAAAACGGAAGTCTTGGGAATAACAAAGAGAAGACAAAAGCTCAGAGTAAGATATATATATATATATATATATATATATATATATATATATATATATATATATATATATATATATATATATATATATCTTACAAAAGCTCAGAGTAAGATATATATATATATATATATATATATATATATATATATATATATATATATATATATATATATATATATATATATATATATATATATATATATATATATATATATATATATATATATATATATATATATATATATATATATATATATATATATATATATATATATATATATATATATATATATATATATATATATATATATATATATATATATATATATATATATATATATATATATATATATATATATATATATATATCTTACTCTGAGCTTTTATAAGATATATATATATATATATATATATATATATATATATATATATATATATATATATATATATATTATATATATATATATATATATATATATATATATATATATATATATATATATATATATATATATATATATATATATATATATATATATATATATATATATATATATATATATATATATATATATATATATATATATATATATATTGGTGGATGACAGATTAAACATGTTCGATAATTTGAATATATGGGGAGTGTTGTATCAGAGGTGGCAGATTGTGAAAAGGAAATAAAGAAGAGAATTTTGTTGGGAAAAACTGCTTTTATTAATAAAAGAACTTTGATAACAAATTTGAGTCTGAATATGAAATTAAAAATCAAACTATTGAAATGCTGCGCGTGGTTAGTTTTATTATATGGTTGTGACTATTTAAAAGAAAATGGAAAAGAAGTTGGAGGATGCGGAGATGTGGTTCCTGAATGTAAAGGATTCCATGGACAGTAATAGTGACAAATGAGGAAGTGCTAAGACGTGCAGGAGTGGAGAAAGACTTGATAAGAAGTATTAGGAGGAGGCAGTTGCGGTTTTTGGGGCACATCCTGAGAGTTGGAGGATTGGAAAGATATTATTTGCTTGGGAGGATTGATGGGAGAAGAACAAGAGGAACGCAGCGAAAGAAATATATGGAGACTTGCTGGAAAGTGTCAACATAGGATGGAACATAGTGGATCTGGTTACGATGGCGGAAAGAATAAAGGATTGGCGCGCCAATATCGCTGACGTCACATGACAAGCACTTCGCTAAGGTAAGGTAAGAAGAGAGATCAGCACTGAGGCTTTCTGTTCACCTATACGATATGTATGGGCTGTGCTAGGAGTAGTTTGAAAGAGCATCTTAATTTGTGGGCATTTAAAAAGACTACGTCGATATCAGATAATTATTTGATGAGAAGAGGTGTTGCAAAATGAGGGTTTAACTGGAAGACTACCTAGCGGAAAAGGAGGAAGGAAAAAGACAAAAATACATAGAAGGAATAGTGAGAACAATGGCCATAAGTAGCCAACAGTCCGGTGTCATAAAGAGAAAAGGAGTACTCATATACCGTGTTATAAAGGAACAAAACGAAATAGAACACTTGCTAGTAAGAATGGGGTTTGGCTCCTGTTCCGTCGAAATGACAAATTGAATGGCATGACATGGAGACAGTCATGAAGAATGGAAGTCAAGAAACAGAAAAAAAAAGGGTGAAGAAGGTATTGATGAAGTGAAGCGCGATGGCGTTTTACGTTAAGGATATTGTCCAGCGCAGCACTGGGAATCTCCACCTGGTGCTCTAGTGTGTGTTTAGAAGAGTGAGTAGGTCAACTCACCCTCATCACAGCTTAGAAGATTTTCAAGCATTGTGTCTAACCTTATCTTACCGCAGTGCGGTGTCAAGTTGACGTACTGTGTATTCTTAAAAATGCCTCGTCTAAACGCAGAATATACCCAATCAAGTAATCAGCATCAAAGGTCATCACCATCCTCATTGCCCTCAGTGAGAGAGAGAGAGAGAGAGAGAGAGAGAGAGAGAGAGAGAGAGAGAGAGAGAGAGAGAGAGAAAAAATAAGTGGTTAAGTGTTCTTTATTATACAAGGGACGAAGTTGTCGGATCTTCAGTATCTTTTCCAGCTTTCATAAGAAATATTTTCAAAAGCTACTGATAATAATCAGTCAAATAGCTATTTTGATTATGCAGAATCCTTATTGAGTCATTAGAATCATGAAAACATTCTGTAAACCCATAATAAATTCAAATAAAGTCTTTCACGAAAGTTGCTGCGAATATTTGAGCCGATATATTTGAGAATATCAGCCAGTATATCTTCAATAGAAGAAATACTTGTTTTATTAACGTTTCGATGTAAAGCTTTAGCTTAAGAGCGAAAATGAATAGAAAAAATGTGTCTGTGAGAAGTGAGGCTCTATCTATCCTATCCTTCCTCTGACGTAGATGTGAAAAGAACAGTCAAATGCTATGAGAACACAGAAAAAATTACGCGTGTTAAGAATGACTAATTTCTCTAGGTATCCCGTTAAGCATTGGTGGCTCTCTCTCTCTCTCTCTCTCTCTCTCTCTCTCTCTCTCTCTCTCTCTCTCTCTCTCTCTCTCTCTCTCTCTCTCTCTCTCTCTCTCTCTCTCTCTCTCTCTCTCTCTCTCTCTCTCTCTCTCTCTCAGAGACTGGTTAAGCACTCACCAAGACGGACTGGACGAGTGTGAGGTTGGTGTGTGCCTCATGGTTGTGACTCAGATGGAGTGTCATATTGGGTTTGGCTTGGTAAGGCATACGCAAAGCAACTAGCACAGGCCACCCTTCCACGGTCACCTCCTTCTCTCCGCCATGATTGCACTTCTCCGCTAAAAAGGAAAGACAGTTTGTCACGGTGGTGGGGAATAGAATCCACAATCATTGAGACAATAAATCAAAACAGTCAATAAAGTGTTATGTAGTTGCTACAACAGACCTCAAAATACACCAACACAGCCACAGGCTGACAGTGGTGTAGTTTTTAGAAGGTAGGAAGCTTACTACAAAAATTTTGAAGTGACATGTAGACAGTACAGCGTTTCATAGTTTTATGAATATGAGAAAAAAAAGAAAAAAAAGCTTTGCATAGTATGTTCACTCAAGAAAGATACTACTAACACATACAACCTAATCACAAATAATATACAAGAATATAGAAAAAAATACCCTTAGTCTTACAGAGTGACGTTGTTGCTGTTGACAGTGCCTGTAGCGCCACGAGAAGGGAGGAAAGATGAGGAGACATGTTTTCTATGCTGCCCAGAGCACTGTTCACACACAATGTAAAGAAGGCACAGAGATGGTTGATGTAGGTTACTACTCACATTGGCTACACTAGTGATACTACATATCCTGCGATATACAGCACACCACGTAACAGAAACACAAGCGTTATTTTCCACAGGACGTTCCCCGGTGTCATCAAGAAAACTTCCGGTAACATTATATGTTTGCTGTCCATCACTCTTTGGTACCACATTATTAATTTGTATTAAGTAAATAATATTGTAGTGGTTATTCCTTCATTGTTCTAGTAAACACGATGGTTTATCAAAAAGTACGCTAGAGTAAGTACAGATGTGTCAGCACCGCGCCGGATGCTGTCACTTTAAGCGACTCACTTATTGGTTGCGTCACTTTAGAGAGATAAAACACTTGCTACTCGCAGTGGAGACAGACTAACGGAACTTTCATTCATTTCCATAAATATTTGAAGACGCAGTGCAGTAATTTAAGGCTGCATTCTCCAAAAAACACGAATACTCAGAAGTAATCCACGAACTTACTGTTTATTCATTCTTTTATTTTGTGGATATGTTAAGTTTTGTACTTTAAAAAAGCTAATTGTAGCAGCACAAGCTTACATGTGTATAAAACACACTCTGGGGCTGGGACTGTCAAGATCCATTCTACCCCTCCGTTGTATGCACTGTATTACAACAATCAAATCTATCTATCTCATGTATTTCTCAGTCTCCGTTTTTCGGTTTAATTCTTATTTTCCACGTAGCATGTCGAACTATCTTACCCCATTTCATATCCATTAGAAAAATTGTTAAGAAGAAAGATATACGATTCATATGTTTGTTGAACTGCCTCCTTCAATATTAATTTCAAATGGCTAGGTAAAGGAAATGTATTTATCATTTGTTAAGTGGTATTCCTTTAAAGCAGGGGTTCTGAAAAGGGGGGTCCCGACCCACAGGGGGGTCGCGAAATAATTTATGGGGGTCGCGAGAGAAGCAACCTATCCTTCCCATTAGTAATGGTAAGTTGTTCAGCCTTTAAAGACGGTGAGAGAGAGAGAGAGAGAGAGAGAGAGAGAGAGAGAGAGAGAGAGAGAGAGAGAGAGATACATATATGCATAAATACACATACATACATAGAAAGGCAAGCAGATACACGGAGACAACGAAATGCCTCATAGGAATTGACAGAAATTCGTTGTTGTTGGGTTAGTGGGTCGCCACTCTGTCGGAGTAATTTGTAAGGGGTCGCAGCCAAAAAATAGTTTGAGAACCACTGCTTTAAAGCAAAGGATTCTCAACGTTTTTTTCCCTGAGTTATAAGATCATCTGACTTCGAACAGAATAATAATTTAGTTAATAACACTAACTCAATATGCAATGGTACTGCAAAGGATATTAGATCAGATCTAAGTACTATCCCTGAAATCTTACATCATGTTAATTTAGTGACCGGCACTAATTTGATATGCAATACATATTTACTAATTTAATATGCAAAGGATATTATTAGATTAGCCATCAACGTAAATAACCCTAGAAATCCTACTGTGAATTCCAGGTTGAGAACTCCTACTTTAAAGAGTGGACGAAAATTTAAAATTCCACGGTTTTTTTTTTCTCTTTTTTTCTTTCTGACGCGATCAGTTACGAAAGCAACTATCTATCATGAGTTATGCCAACACGACTGTTTCATTGACCACCAATGAATAGACAAATCCATATGGAAGTCCGAACCGAGAGAGAGAGAGAGAGAGAGAGAGAGAGAGAGAGAGAGAGAGAGAGAGAGAGAGAGAGATTTCATATAGTCAATAAGTAATATGGAAATATGTAATTATTGTATCTGAGATCAATTTGGCTTAGGTGATAGCTATACCAAGAAAAATCAACATATTTTGCCATGTTTCTTTTTCTTTTTCTTTTTTAGGAAAAAAAAAAGAAACCAGATACTCACTAGCCTTCACCCATGCAGTCACTTCTGCCAAGAAAGGGTTAGTTTCTTAGTGCTTCTTATTTATATTAACAATGTTGGGTATTATATGCTTTAAAGGTACTGAGTGTACGGTTGAGGAGGAAAAAATACTTGAGTGTGTGGTAATTAGCATGTAGTGAAGAAAAGAGGGAAGGCAGTGTGGTGAAAGAGAAATTGTTGAACATTCCAAGGATCTTTTTAATTGAATAGTACTTCGTCTTTGAATATTACCTGTAGACAGTAGCTAGAATATTCTATGTTCATTACCTGGTGTACCAGCATTATATACGATGATTGTATTTATAGTTCTGGCAATAAACAAGGAGGGACAAAAAAAAAAAAAAAAAAAAAAGCTAAAGGCCGTTTCTCGGTTTCACACTATATGGGATGCGAGACAGGCCACGCAAGCGGTGCGAAGCTACGTGGCTTACAGTCGCCTCATTGTATTTCCAAAAGTTGTGTTCACACTTGAACTGTAGGACACACCCGCCACATCGCTCGCATCGCTTCCAAGATCGGTGGGCAGGCGATTTTTCCGGCCATAGCTTGGATGACTCATGCCCCTTTGGGACTCTTGCCTTTGTGCCCTCTTCTCCAGAGAAACGCCTCTTGTCGCGCCTCACAGACAGGTATAGCTTTCAGTGTGAACATGCCCTTAGCCAGGGTCTCTCACACCATGCCCTTAGCAAACTAAGTCAGACCGTCCGCTTGTCTCGTCTAGCACCGCATTCGGTATGATACGGCATTAACTAACACTAATTGAATACACACACATTCACGCATATATGATATATAAGTGTATATATATATATATATATATATATATATATATATATATATATATATATATATATATATATATATATATATATATATATATGAGAAGCAGGAGTCTTGAGGTATCATAGTAAGGACACGTAAAAAGCATCCTCCGTCGTGGACGCTTTTTACGTGTCCTTACTTATATATATATATATATATATATATATATATATATATATATATATATATATATATATATATATATATATATATATATATATATATATATATATATATATATATATATATATATATATATAGATAGATAGATAGATAGATAGATATAGATATATCTTGAAGTGGGCGGCAAGCGCTTATATCCCGCTGTACTAAAGAAAAGAGAAGCCAGTGGGCGGAGCTTATGAGGGTGCGGGCGGATTGCAACTTGCACCCAAAGCATTGCCCTCTCCGGTGTTAAGCAATGGGAAATTGCCACTTTCTTTTTCATTACCAGAGGAAAACTAAGAAAGAACTGATGACTTAACTTATGTAAACCACACTAGTTTCCTAAATAGGTATGTCATATAGATTTATTATTAAGGGTGTTAACACGAAATAGCTACAATACTGAAAGAAATACAGCAGACGTTTCCTCGAGAAATTATGGTAGAGATTTTTCTAGTTTATTGCATAACAAGGAACAAACAGTGAGGTAAAATTTCAGTGATTGATGCTTTTCCAATACAGTGACAAAATCACACATCATTCTAAATAAAAGCTACAGAGAGAGAGAGAGAGAGAGAGAGAGAGAGAGAGAGAGAGAGAGAGAGAGAGAATTTGATATTTGAGTAATTGCTATATCAAGAAAAATCAACCCACAGGCCAACTTTCAGCTGACGCACAATTTATTTATCCTTCATTTATATGCACATGTATACGCACTGTACATGTTTATGTCTACGTTTACATGTATATTCACACGTGTACATGACCTTGTTCAGTCACGTTTGCCCCAAAGACAGTTTCCCCACCTCTCACCCAAGTCCACCAAAGCTGGAAAACACTGTATTATCACATTTGCATGTATGATTTGTCGTTTAAATCCTCATGCCACGGTATGCCACGGCTATTGAAAGTTTTTAAGGTCACATAAATGGTAGGTAGCCTTGAAATATTGACATAAGCCAAAAATAAGAAGCGTAACTGGCGTTCCCATGTATTTTCAAAAGGCGGTCGGCAATGTTTTTGGTGTAAGGGGGTTGACAGGGGCGGCAGGAGACCAATAGCGCACTGGCTTCACTTTTGTGACATCATATATATATATATATATATATATATATATATATATATATATATATATATATATATATATATATATATATATATATATATATATATATATATATATATATATATATATATATATATATATATATATATATATATATATATATATATATCGTTAAAGGCGATAGCTAATTGAGCCTTTAATATTTTCTATGAGACATTTTCTCTATGTCTTATTATAGCCTTATTCTCTTTTGTGAGTGGCTGTATGACTTCGCCGAAGCTAGTCATAGTCGCTAGATCGCGATTTCGGATCCTAGACCCTTCCTACTGAGGAAGGGTCTACGACCCGAAATCGCGATCTAGCGACTATGATTAGCTTCGGCGAAGTCATACAGCCACTCACAAAAGAGAATAAGGCTATAATAAGACATAAAGAAAATGTTTCAAAGAAAATATTAAAGGCTCAATTAGCTATCACCTTTAACGAAACATGCATAAGAGAAAGACTCCTGCCTATATACTCTCTCAAAAAAAAAAAAAAAAAATAAATAAATAAAAAATAAATAAATAAAATAAATAAATAAATAAATAAATAAATAAATAAATATACATATACTGTATATATATATATATATATATATATATATATATATATATATATATATATATATATATATATATATATATAAAATCTTTCTAGTTCAACTGTCAGATATGTCTTCGGTACTGTTGTGGAAGAAACAATGAACCAACACAAATGTCAGAAATTCCTTTGTGATTGAAGGTTAGCAAATGGTTTAACTTGAGGTAATAAGAATGGATTGAAATGGCACCTGCAATAACATGATCGTATAAGACTATGTTTTGACCTGCCTGAAACTAACAATACGTACTGAGTTAACTGCTAATTCGTAAACATGTTACATAGCCTTTCTATGAAGATCTTCACTAGATGATAAATGGAAATAGGTAATATTATTTACTCAGGGATAGCTGATACAACAGTTTGTAAAATATCTTAAGGAATTGAATAAGTCTGTGATTTCTAAGATTAATCCAGGCAATCAAATAAGAGCTGGATTTAACAGAGGTATTGTAAATATGAAGTACAAACCTATATCACACATGAAGAGGTAAATAAATAAAGTTAAAAACAGAAGGAAAATATATTTTCAATTCATATGTGAAAATAAAATGGTCTGCAGAGGCCTCTTATAACAGTAAGACAATGTAATGGAATTACACTTCCTAGATTTTGTTGTCCCATTATTACATTATGAATATACTACCATGAACGTACATTGAAAGTTGATGAACCTGATAGTTAACTGAAACGCTTAATTTATCAATATATGTAGCTATTTCCTCTTAAACATTTACACTGTATAATGCTAAAAAATGTGAAGCTATGTATGGGAAATCCATAGAAATTTCCAATATCTCCATTTCCCCAAACCATATCCAGTCTGTGAATATTCAAGCATCACTTAGTAATTTGTGCACAGCTTGTGGTCAGATATTTATATAATAAAGAAACATTATTATAGTTCATTGTTATATGAATAACATTATTCAAAATTGGTCCAATTTGGTGTAAATTTGTCCTTATATATATATATATATATATATATATATATATATATATATATATATATATATATATATATATATATATATATATATATATATATATAATCTTTTGGAGCACATACAATGTGAGATCACTAAAGGGATACTTAAAAATGATGTTATATTGATACCTACAAAGGTTGAAGGTAAATAAAATTAAATCTATGTGAATATCTTTAAAGACACAACAAAAATATAAGGTAAATTGAAGCTCAATGCTTATTTTGATATATGAGAATTAATACAAGTTTATGGTGGCAAATAGAATACTAATTCAAGTTGGGTTATGTTAGAATGTGACTTTCTACACTATTTACATACAATTGGAGAAAATAAACATAACTAATCTGGTTTAACTTAAGGGATTAGGATGTGTGTTCCTCTAACTCCCCCTTCATTATTAACATGCATTTTCAAACGAAATGTACATAAAAATCAAACCTATAAACACACTTTTTCAATATGCCATCTATATCTACAGGAGGCATGAGGATGATGTCTTTCCTAGTAACTACTTAGCTGTCTTTCTCATATACACATTTTTTTCACACAGAACAACATTAAAACAATTTACAACTTTCACTCAGAAAATCATTAAAACAATTTACAACAACCTGTCACACTTAGTTTACTCAGGGAAGGCAACTCTGAAAACATCTTCATAATGGTCAGCAAAATGAACCTCAAGACCCTTTGTAATGAATTCTGGTAAGTCACTAAAGTCTTTCTTGTTTTCTGCTGGAAGGACAATGCAGTTTACTCCAACGCGCTTAGCCTGGAAAGAAAAATACAAAAATCTGTAAACATTATGTGGAATATTACAATTTTTCATTACATTCTACTAGCAATAAGAGTTATATATACAGTGGTGACTCAATACTTGAATTTAATTTGTTCCAAATGGCTGTTTGATTATCAAACAGTTCAACTACCGATACCTATAAATCAGATCATTTGCTCTAACCTCAGCAAAACCTTAAGTTTACAAAAATTTCATATTTATCAATAATCTCCTTTTTCCATTCAATGGTTGTTACCACATTCTTCCTTTTATGTTTATTTTCACCACTGATAAGCCTCTCTGGTGCCATTGTTGGTTTTTAAATGAAAAACTAGACAGAGCACAGGGGAATGTTGTTCTCACGACAATGTGGGCCACTGGACAACTGAACTGGCAGCAGCAGGGAAGGAGAGGAAGGGGGTGGAATCCAAGAAACTTTAACAAGACACTACTACTACTACTGTTTGTTAAATGAGCAGATGGTAGTAAAAAGAAACCTTCGTTGTAGCAAAATTTAATTGTGTGAACCTTCGTTAAGTGGGGGTTGCCTGTAATTATTTCTGAAAAATTAGAGAGCTAGATGATGCACAACCCCTCTTGACATCTGGTCACGTGCTGAGTCACTAATTGAGAGATAAACACACCAAACGTTGAAATTTATCATGAGAAAAATTTTCATATAAAATCTTTTACACAGACACAAGCATTAAGTGATATATACTTTTTAGAGAACGAGTCATGCTTTGATGCAACTGCACAAGACATTTAAAAATGGCTTCCTGATGACAAGAGTATTTAATCATCTCAAAATAAACCACACTATGTGGTAGTTTAGAGTCTGAAGGTTTTGGAGAAACAATAATCCCAAAATAAATCCTAAATCCCCTAAAGTCCGAGTTGAATCGACTGTTTTTTTTTTTTTTTTTTTTTTGGGGGCGGGATGAGGGGAGTAGAATTCGTATAAGTCGGACATACCCGTTTGTTGGACCAACCTCCTATTAGTCTGAATTAGTGACGGTCAACAGTATAAGGAAAGATGCTCTTACCGCTATGGTCTTTTCCTTGATACCACCGACAGGCAGCACCTTGCCAGTGAGAGAGACTTCCCCTGTCATGGCCAGGTTGTGTCTCACTGGTTTCCCCTGAGCAAGTGACACCATGGCTGTTACAATGGTGACACCAGCACTTGGCCCATCTTTAGGCGTTGCACCCTGAAGAAAAAGGATCAGTGAAAATAACCTGCTTTAATGAATATCGTTTAAAAATAATGCTTGCTATGAATCTTGTATAAGAAGTATTAATGCTTGTTAGATAATAAATATATAGAAAGAACCATAAATGGATCAGGTATAATACATAGAAATTGAATAGAGTGATAAGTACAATCTTCAACATCAATCTAGCACATATTTACTGTTTGACATCTATCTTGCGACATCATTCTTTTCATCTGATAAAATGACTGATATATCCTTTTTCACAGAGTATAACATATGTCATTATACTATGAGGGTTAAAGGTCTGCACTAATATAGGAACACAATATTGAAAAAAGATATAGAAATCAAAATTTCTAGAATCCATTCAGTGCTACAATTTTAAAATAAGTGAGGTTGCCTTTCTACTATGTAGGCAATAATTTTTCTTATGGTCGCTGTGGTATGGGGAATGGAGTGATGTCTATACAGTGTGTGGAGTGTAGTCATTGGAGTCATCAGAGATGATCAGGACTGAGAAATTCTGAGAAGGGGGTGAGGGGGGAAAGTGGAAAGAAATGCCAAGTCTGTTGGCAAATTAAGCTATACCTCTAAGAAGTAGAACAGGGACTTATGAGACCTGCACAAGGTTACTTTTGCTGAATGGTTATGAAATATGGCCCCTAAAAGAGAAGACTGTTGGAGGGGTTCTGAGAGCATGTGATCATAGAATGTTGTGATATATGGCTGGTGTGAGATGACAAGATCGGGTGGTAGGTGGCACAGGTGTGGTGATTGTCAAAGAATTGGAAGTGATACTCAGACAGGGAAGACTTCACTGGTTTGGGCATATAAAGATCTCACGAGAAAGTAAATAGTAAGATTTTAATTAAATGACTAACAATATGCACAAAGATTTTTATGCCTTAAAAAAATGCTCATGGTAGAAAAGCTCTCAGCATACATTTTCCATATATAATCTTTAAATATTAATGATCATTCAATCATCTGTATTTTTGCTAACAATCTTGTGGTCAACACCAACATAATAAACAATCACAACTTACCTCTGGCACATGAAGATGAATGTTGGACTTTTCTAATAAGTTAATATTAAAGTGTTTTGAGGTAAACTCTTTGGCATAAGTGAAAGCAATGCGAGTGGATTCTTTCATGACATCTCCAAGGTGGCCAGTGGTCTCCAAACTACCTTCACGGTCACCTTCAAGTGTTCGTGCTGTTGTCTCAATATAGAGTGTTGACCCACCTGTAAGTGTAAACTAAGATCAGAGGTGGAGGTAACTTGTTAGTTCATCATGAAACTCCATCACAAGAAAGGGATAAACACAGATAAGATTCAAAAGTAATGACAGGGTGTCCTGATACCTTCTGCACATTTATACGTACTGACTCCACAATTGCTACAATCTCAAGTCTAATTTCCTCTCTGTGGATTATCTTCTCACCGACTCTGAAACCAATCTATTCCTTACAAAATGAAAGTGCGGGGGCACTAACAGCATTGTAATTTTTTATATTTCTTTTGTCCTCTTTTCAAATCAAAAGATGGCTGTTGTACCAAGTCTGAACCAAATGTTTTGGCACACACAAAGCAAATGAGTGCACAAGATTAAACAAAAAAATTCATGTGCTGGTTAAAATATTTTTGTACAGGAATCATAAAAATTTTGGTAGGATAAGTTACAGTATTTAACTAAACATTTCCAATCACCTCTGATCATCATAACCAGTATTTGCCATCATTAAAAAAACACTTAACTAATATAAACCAACAACACTAAACTATAATAAACAATCATCACTATTCACAATATCAGAGAGAGAGAGAGAGAGAGAGAGAGAGAGAGAGAGAGAGAGAGAGAGAGAGAGAGAGAGAGAGAGAGAGAGAGAGAGAGAGAGAGAGAGAGTCAGGGTGTAATCTATCAAGAGTAAGAATGAGTCAAAATTGTATACTATTACATAATTTAAATATATTGAAATGACAAAGATGATTTAAAATATCTGCAGTTAAAAAAAATTATCACAAGATTAGAGAAATGTGCAGCAAAGACAAACGGAATGTGGAACTGGGAGAGCTGAGCCCTGCAGAATAATTTATTCCTACGATAATGAAAAAAAAAAAAAAAAAAAAAAAAAAAAAAAAAAAAAAGTAATGGAATAAAAGAAATAAAGAATAGAGTATTTACATCTGTTCAAAATCCTCTACAAATATCTTCATCCACTTACACACTGAATTACACTAACTCTAAAACATTGAAGTATTATAAGTAACAAACCCATTGCAGTCCATGCCAGACCCATCACCACGCCTGGGGAGTCTCATCATACATGCGGTCATGACTGAACTTTGCTTTACCAACAAAACTTTCTAGGTTGTCAACAGCCACATCAACTTTTTCACTCTCTCCGCTAGCTATGTTGTAAGCCGCTCTTCGCATTATTCTTTCAATGTGCTTCTGGAGGTTCCGTACTCCTGATTCACGACAGTAATGCCGTATTAACTCATCAACTGCTGACTCTTGGATACACAACTGAGAAGAGAGAAAAGGAATAAAAATAAATAAATAAACAAACAAATAAATAAATAAGCAAATACATGAATGAATAAATAAATAATAAAATGAAATAATAAATAAATAAATAAAAACAAATTAGATATATGTAAGGAAACTTCCAATGAGTAAAGGTAGATATGTTGATAGAGTTGAAAAGGTTGACTAGGCTAGGTGCAAGCACTGAGGCCCAATTTCATAGAACAATAGGAGGGACCCCATCAGTCTATAACCCCTCTGAAGGTTTAGGTCAGTGATGGCATGGAGAACATCATTACTAAGGATTTTAATAAGTAGCATGAAGTAGTCAGAGGTGAGAGGAGGGAGAGGGGAACAAGGCCTGAATCATTCAAGGTAGAGCTTTTTTTTTTATTAAAGCTTTGAAAGAATGGCAGTGGCACCATCAGGATGAAATAGAGTAAGGTGAAGAAGCAAAGTTATTAGAGATATTTTTGGATAGGTGCCACAAATCTTCTGGGGAACTAGCTGGACCTTGAAATACTTCAATAATTTCTATTAATGAAAGAATTTTTGGCAAGCTGGATAACAAACAGATTTGGCATGATTCTGGATAGAAAATCAGGCAAATTAAATTCAGGTAATTGAAGGTTTTTTGTGAGCCACCTCTCTGTCATGCATAGCAAAATATTAAGATGTTTTAAACCAAGATCTGGAACCTTTATGTTGAGAGAAAGAATGAAGAATGTTAGACACTATCACCTCTGTTAAACACTCAGCACATGGAGAGGAGTCTGATATGAAAGCAGTAATCATTCCAAAGAAAATCAGCATAATACCTCCTCACATTGAAGATTCTGTGACTGAGATGTGTGATGTCTAGGAATTTGTGACATAATCTTATGGATGACTATATGTATGAGATGAAAATTAAGGTGAATATTGGGAAAAGTAAGGTGGTAATGTTTGAAGGAAAGAGACAGAGGTGGATGATTCTAGGATATGATAGAGTGACTGCAACTGCTATAGGTTGGTGTGAGGTGGTAATGCTAGAAGAGAGAGAGAATGGAGAGCTAAGGAAACAAGATGAAACTGGTAAAAAAAGGATGAGTTGTTAAAAATAGGCATGTCATATGATCATTTTCTAGTTATGAAAAGAAGAAATGTGTCCATGAATGTAGAGAGAGAGAGAGAGAGAGAGAGAGAGAGAGAGAGAGAGAGAGAGAGAGAGAGAGAGAGAGAGAGAGAGAGAGAGAGAGAGAGAGAGAATTTTAGGACTACATAGTATTTTCCAGTCAACATTTAAATATGAATCTGAGACCTGAAAATAAAGTATGGAACAACAATCAATCATGTCTGCTATAAAAGTCGTTTATCTGAGAAGAGCATGTGATAACCAAAATAGTAGAGCTTCAATAATGAAAGTATATATGGAATCTGCATATGTGCAGTGTAAAAAAAAGCAAGTGTTATGCATGAAGGCATGTGTGAAACTATAACAACTACTCTTTTTATTACCTATTCATACTTAAATATGAAGATACTTTAAATATCTTTTCAGTGCAAGCAAATGTGTGTAATAACCTATCAATGTGTAGTAATGTATACTTACATTGGATTCACTGAGACCAGTCAGTTTTTGTGCAGCAGGAATGAGGTATCTCTCAGCTATAGCCCGTTTCTCTTCAGCCACATAACCAGACACATCAATCATCTCCATTCTGTCTCGTAGTGGCTCTGGGATGGTCTCTAATACATTTGCTGTACAGATGAATAGCACCTAAAATGAAGAAAATTCTCATACATCTCTGTTCTATTTTTCATCTGTTCAAGCAAACATTGCATTTTTGCATCCCTATGAAAAGTATCGTTTGTTGAGAAGTTCCACACATAATGCAAAGATATATGTGTACAAATAAATCACAAATAAACAGAGAGCACATGGTTACTAGTTCAACAGTCTCAAATATAGACAACAACTGCCCGAGTCCCACCTTCGACAAATCAACATTAACGTCCAAGTAATGGTCCAAAAAGTTTGCATTCTGCTCAGGGTCAAGCAGTTCCAGTAGGGCAGCTGAGGGGTCACCCTGGTAACCTTTGCCAATCTTGTCCACTTCATCTATCAACACCACTGGATTTTCAGTTTTGGTTTTTTTCAAACACTGTAGATAAGAACATTGATGTGATGGGAGGGAAGGAGAGGAACACTCTTCAATGAAACGGTTACCATAACAAAAATAATCTTAATGTAAAGGCTCTCTATGGAATACAAGAAAATTTATTTGAAATATATGAATTTATCTTTCACAAAATTGAATCATATAATTGAATTATGTATTATTCATATTTGACATACACTAAATATGATGAAACAGTAACAGAAATAGAAATGTATGTTTCTATTAAAATCAAATGACTTCAAATTTGACAAGTTTAAATTAGTATAACAGTTAGTAAACAAATCACATAAAAAAAAGGTCACTACTTGGCTACAGTACCAAGTAAAAGTCCAAACAGAGTTCATGTAAGTGAAAAGCTAAACAAATTCCTTCTAATATACTTTAAAATCTGGAATATTAACTTGTACATCTACTATACATTTAACAATAATTTTAGATTTTCTTGGTTTGATTCTGGTTAACTAAAATTTATTTTAAAACTGAATGCTGCATCACTATTCAACTGGCAGCCTACCTGAATCAGCTTCCCAGGCATAGCTCCAACATAGGTACGGCGGTGACCCTTGATCTCAGCCACATCAGTCATGCCTCCAACACTGAACCTGAAATACTAGAGGAAAAAAAAAAAAAAAAAAAAAAAAAAAAAAAAAAAAATTGTCATTGTTTTCGTTTTTTTCAGACCATCCTCATAATAGTCTTCATTAGTATTTTGACTGAAAATCAATGATAATTGTGAATATATGTAATACACTCTTAAAAATGGATCTGGATAATGGAGGTGGCAAATACCAACCACTGCATCACCTCAAGAAAAAAGATTTTTTCTTTCACATGTAAGTTATCCATATCTAAATGGTAATCATATCTGCAGTTTTCATCATAACTTTTCATCTATCAATTTTTCTGTTTTCATCATTAACATATCCTCAAATACAACAATGAATATTTACAAAAAAGCATGATGAATATATTTGTTTTTACTGCAAAAATGCAAATTTTCGGGACGAACAAAAAATATTTAGGTTTTATGTATGTAATTTCTTTCCTGTGCCAAACATCCACTATTGAATTCTAATTTCAAATTGTAAGTGAATATCATAAGACTTCATCAGAAAAATTTAATAAAAATTAGACCACATTTTAATTTTTCACAAAAAATCTAACTTCCTGTCTGTCCCTTCATACATGGAGCTAGATGTTAGTTAAAAGAAAAGAGCATTCCAGTGATATGAAAAACAGTGCTCTTTGTGCAAGAATTAAGTACTAGAACATCTTATTCTTATGCATCTTATTACTCAATAAGAAACTGCCTGATAGTGTTCAAGTATTAGTAAACTGAGGATAAAAGAACACTTATAAATAATTAACAACTTCTAAGCTTAATTGAAGTAATTCACAATTTGGTCATTATTATTGCATCCTTTCCTTCTAGGTTTCAAGAGCTTTATGCAAACTTCTTTGTTTTTTTCCAAAAAGCCTAGACATTATTTTGCCAAATTTGAGTTTCTTTTTCACTATCATCATACAATCTGAGGATAAATCTGTTTATTCAATTGCTAAATTGCTTCTATAGCTTTTTCATTTCATCTATGTTTCTTTTCGGTGCTATGCACCTCAAAAGTCATCTCACACCTCAACCTTCGGTGGGAAATTAATATCTACACTTTTCTGGGTTTAGCAGCAAATTAAATTCAACACATGCAGATTCTTTCATCCTCAATCCTTCCCAATTTTTATTACTTTATTCTTCTATTCCATTACAATTTGTCTATGTGCTGCTGGAATACATAACTTGTTATGTATTCCATTCCTCTTTAATTGTCTTCCCTTAAACTTAATTGTATAACAGATTAGGTGTGTTCATCCTACTTCAAATAGTTACTGACCTCTCTATTGAGTGCCTGTGCAATGGAGCGAGCAATGCTGGTCTTCCCTACACCAGGAGGTCCATGGAAACAAAGGATCTTTCCTTGAGTTGTGCCTCTGAGTTGTGCCACGGCTATGAACTCTAAGGGTGGAAAAATTAAAGAGGAAATGAACAAAAGGTGTAATGCAAATGCAAAGTAATCTACCAATTTTGTAATGTCATACCTACCTTCAAGTCTGTGCATGGACACAGTAAGACCAATTAAAGAAAATCCAATCATCATGAATTTCTACAACCATTATCATTAATTCAGTTTTGGTTTACTTCACATTCAAAAAAAAAAAAAAAAAAAAAAAAAAAAAAAAAAAATCTAATGAAGAAACAAAAATCTCAATACAAAGAACACAATTAAAGGACAGTACTCTGGTGTATTTACCTAGTTGTATTGTACAGGGTTCGAGTGGGGTTTATAGTGTCCTGTCTCCGTGTAATTCACCTTGGTCGTCTGCTGGTCACCCAGCCAGTCTTCCCCATTACGGAGCGAGCTCAGAGCTTATAGACCGATCTTCGGGTAGGACTGAGACCACAACACACTCCACACACCGGGAAAGCGAGGCCACAACCCCTCAAGTTACATCCCGTACCTATTTACTGCTAGGTGAAAAGGGGCTACACCTTAAGAGGCTTGCCCATTTGCCTCGCCGCCTCCGGGATTCGAACCCAGACCCTCTCGAGTGTGAGTTGAGCGTGCTAACCACTACACTATGTGGTGTGTGTGTGTGTGTGTGTGTGTGTGTGTGTGTTGCATTGTTCATGTTAACATTGGTACTAGAGTTTTCAGATATGAGAGAGAGAGAGAGAGAGAGAGAGAGAGAGAGAGAGAGAGAGAGAGAGAGAGAGAGAGAGAGAGAGAGAGAGAGAGAGAGAGAATGTGATAGTATTTTAATGTTTACAACATACCCAATATTCTCTTTTTCACATCCTCCATCCCATAGTGGTCTTCATCCAGTATCTCTCTTGCTTGCTTGAGGTCCAGGTTCTCATGTGAAGTAATACCCCATGGCAGAGTGGTCAGCCAATCCAGGTAGTTTCTGGTGACGTTGAACTCTGAGGAATGGTTGTCTAGGAATCCTAATTTATTGAGTTCTTCATCAATTACATCCTGAACAGCCTTAGGAACCTGCTTTTCCTGTAATTACATAACATGTTAAACTTCTGTAATCAAATTTACGATCAAACTTGGCCTAATTAATTATCTTTTTGTGATGAATGTCTCATATCATTAAGTATGTGCAACTTGTTTACTAAGATTTTTCTTTAAAGCTCATATATATGTGCTTTGGTCTATCTACAGCAATTTAGCTTCTGATTCAAAACCATTGTAAATACCACATCAAATCAATTTGTTCCAAGTTTTTGTAAATACCACACCAAGTCAATCTTCCTGCTGGGCCAAATCAATATAACTCGCCTGTCCTTATTGCTTCACTCATGCACTAACTTCCTAGTCTACTTCTAAACTCTTCATTTGCAGGGACATGTCTTATGGCAACATTTCATATCCATTGCAATAAGCTCTGACATACATGTTGTATCATAATATTATAATATTATAAGTACATGTTTTTATTAAACACACTAGTTCTCCACACTATCATCCTGAGTTTTTGATGTGAAGCTTTTTTATGAAATTTAATATGGCCTATTTTACAACAATTAACACACTGAAGTTATGTGATTGTCACAAAACAACACACAAGAGAAATGTTAGCATAATTTGCCTTAAAATTAACTACTTTTAAAGTTAATATCTGGCCGTCTCACCTTTAGTCTTGCACGAAACTTTTCTTCGATAGCATCTTTATCTTCTTTCTCAATGCCTAACTCTTTCTTGATTACCTTCAATTGTTCCTGCAGCATATATTTTCTGTGCTGAGACCGCACCTTCTCCTCCACTTCCTGCAAGTAGTAATTGTACCGTAGTAATTCAAATTAATTCATACAAACTGTAATTTATTAAAGCACTTCTTTCGTTGTCTTATAATTTGAAATATTTATATTTTGTCTTCATTTACAATATGAATGAAAATAGATATATTTTACATGTAAATACAACTTTGCATACACTTTACATTTTTAAGAATTTCATCTTCCAAACTAAGCAGCTTTTTATTACATAGCTTTCAATTTCACATTAATGCATAAAACTTCAATCTTTGAAACTGAAAAATTACCATAAAAGGCCAGTACAGTAAGTAAGTGTCAACTTATGAGTCCAAATCCACACATACCAAACGTAGACTTCTATAGAAAGATTCATTCATCTCTCAGCTACAAACATACGTATAGTCTACATTCATAAGGGATATAGTAATTTTTCAATAATATTGAACACAAATACATTTCATATGTCCTATACAAGCAAGATGAATATTATCAAATGATAAATCACTTAAGATACCTTTGCAATAGATGCTTGAAGTTTACTTAGTTCATATTCTTTCTTCAACAGTGACAAAGCCAACATGAGCCTTGCTGGAATCTGAAAGGAGTAATTACATAGTAAGAATATGAGTATCATAAGGCCGGTAAAACATTTATGTTACTCAATTAAACATTCACCGTTAGGCAATAATAGCCATGTATGATGTTATATATTACCTACATAAGATTAGTGTTTAACATCACTGACCTTTGTTTCTTCAAGGACTTGCTGTAGTTCATTAGAGTTAGCAGAGGTAAGGGAAGCTGCCAGGTCAGCCAGGTAAACAGGATTGTCCACCACACGCTGGCCATGCTGGATCATCTGTTGCACACTCTCCCGGTACAAAGGATTCAAGGCAATGATATCTCGGATAGTTTTGATAATCTCTTGTGTCAATGCCTGCAAATGCAAAGAAAAAGCATTCTTTATTTTTTGTACCATGTGTGGGAATATACATACAAAGCAAGAAAGAAATGCATGATATGCATGAGAGAGAGAGAGAGAGAGAGAGAGAGAGAGAGAGAGAGAGAGAGAGAGAGAGAGAGAGAGAGAGAGAGAGAGAGAGAGAGAGAGAGAGAGAGAGAGAGAGAGAGAGAGAGAGAGTGTCTTGTTTGTTTGGTGCTACTGATGGTCCTTAGGACAAGTTTACATAGTACAGTCCATTTTGCACTTCCATCTGGAGAGGGAGTGTCATCAGTGACTTCCCTCTGTCAATCAGAACATTAATTTGCATTGCCAAATTTCCTTCAATATGATAGGAGAGAAATAGTAAGCAACAGCACTCCCTTGCCTTAAGGAAGGATACTTGGTAAACCTAATTAATTTTCCTGCTGACAGAGTAATGAGTGATGGCTGCATAAAATAAATTGTCTGAACTCAGACTTTCATTTGATAGCTCCATCAAATTTTCATTTATTCTTTTCTTTTTGCTATCAAATATAGAAGATTTCATTACAGTATAATTATATTTTCATTTGGTAGCTATCATTATAATTGGCTTAGTTTGATGCTATCCTACTACATCATCAACTTTCATATCATCCATACCTTTCTGATGCAATTATGTTTCATTTCATAATTTGGTTTGATATATCCAAAGGTTTCCTCAGAAATTTCTAAGTCCTTTTTTTTTTTTTTTTTTAACACACGTACACACGCACACCTGCACACATACACATGTACACCTGCACACACAAATACACACACACACACACAGCCATAGACATAATTTTTGGTTAGTAGCATATTCAATCATGATTAAGACCACATTTGCAATATGTTGCACTGTCATGGTTTCCAAGTACTAAGAGAGAGGAGAAATTGGAAAGAATCCAGATACCTTCAATAAAAATACTTCCAACCCTATAAGTATTATACGTGATTATATTATGTGAGGGGAGATTGAAAAAATAAAATTTCTTTACTTTGGAAAACTGAGAAGATATATGATAACTATGTACAAGATCATATCAGGAATTGAGAAATTAGATGGCAGAGACTTGGTTATGTAAGATCACAGAAATGCAAGAGGACATGACCTAAATGTAAAGAAGGGATCTTAAAAAAAAAAAAAAAAAAAAATGGCTTTCCACAATGAATTGTTGGAGTTTGGAGTAAGTCAGAAAGAGAAGTAGTAAATGCTAAGACAAAAAGTGGTTTTAAAGAGAGACTGCATGATAGTAAATATCAAGACAGGCCAGTACAAGCACAGACTCCTCCTATAAACAACAACTAGATAATATATACACACAGACAGTTTTCAGCATCAAAATCTTCTGGTTACTTGCCTTGACTTCCTCTGTTGTTTGGAACTTGTCATGAGTCACGTTCTCCACCTGCACCATAAGCACTCGAGGAGGTGTGGGCGGGGTCTGGGTGGCTGCATCAATTTTTTCAGGTGCTTCTGTGCTTTTATCAGTCTCTGGTGCCTCTTCTGCTGGCTGCACAATCAACAAAATCAGAAAAGCAAACTTTATACATTATTACTTAATTTTTTCCTTTCAACATGAGAAAAAAACTCTGATGAAATATGCCAAACACCTACTTATCATAACCATTCACCCAAAAGTTGCCACTGTATTGCTGTTCATAATCTAAGGATGCATTTACATCAAGCATATTAATTCTTTTAAATTCGTGGAGAATCATCTGACCCAAGTAATTTTGAATCACTATTTTTCTCACTGACTGGGCCAAATTGTCAGAATTAACTGGCAGTATGTGTAGGCAGCCTCTGATAAGTGTAAATGTGGATGCTCTCACTGAAATAGCAGCATAGCTATGGGTGAGGTGTCAAACAAGAGTAAGGGAGCATGAATTTAATACAGATACTCCCTGATATAGGATTACTTTAAGTTTTTCAAAATGCAGTTGTATAGCAAATGAGTGTGTAATAAACTTCAGATTGCATAAGAAAATAGGAATGTGTTCCAAGATCTTTAGATCTGTGCCCCATCAAACCCATAAAACCATGAAATATCAAATGAAAATCCAGTTATTACCTTAATTAATAATTTGTGTATCACATAAATAAACTAAACACAAGAATAAAGCAATATAATAAAAAACATATAAAAGTTTTTTCCTAATTACTCACTCTAATGTCTGTCCTAAGGCTGGAGGATCACTCATCCTGATGTACCCTTCAGGGTTAAGGGACATTGTGAAAGTATGTTTAACTCAATCCTCTTTTTTGTTATTACATATGGTTGTTAATATCATTAGTTATTATTATTATCATTATTACTATTATTATTTACAATTTACACACATACGTAGAGAACTAGACAAAAACATGTGACCATGTGGGTACGTGCTCACATATTTTGGCGAAAAAAAATTTATATTTTTTGAGGGTGAAGTAAAATTAGAAGAAAATTTATGACCATTCTACGGCGTCAGAGAATCTTTCTTGCTCAAGGCCAAACACAAACCTAACTTCATCACAATTAAAGATCTGTTGTGGATTTAAGTGCTCATCATCCACAAATTTCTTAAACTCAGGCACAAATTTCTCAATGGCAACTCTGTCAGCACTTGTGGCCTTGCCGTGCCTCACAGCAGAATGAATTCCAGTTCTTTTCTTGAAATTCCCAAACCACCCCTTACTTGCTTTAAAATCATCATTGGAGTCAGATGTAGTATCAGAAATAAGATCAAGATGCAGCAGCCTAGCCTTCGCACAAATTATGCCTTCCGACAAAGAATCACCAGCCATTTGCTTTTCGTTTATCCACACAATCAACAATTTCTTAATTTCTTCCACTACCACAGGTTGCTTAAATTGCCTTTTCACACCAATCACCACATCAGCTCTTTTAATGAGCTTACTTCTTCAGTATTGTGGCTACTGTAGATTTAACCATACAGTACTCAGCTGCAAGATTGGTTATTCTTCCTCCTTTCTCCTATTTATCAATAATATGGTTTTCCTTTCGATGGTTGTCACTACATTCTTGTAGGCTTATTCTCACCACTAACAAACCTCTTCGGTGTCATTGTAAGCTTAAAAAAAAAAAAAAACTCTAGAGAGAAAGCACAGGACAATGTTATTCTTACAACCGCAGAGGATCAACTGGCTGCAGTGGCCAGCCGGTGGGGCACATGGGGCGGCAGGAAGATAAAGACTATTTGTTTACAGCCATGTGGACAGATGTTCGACTAATAGGTATTTTTTTTAGTATTAAGTCAAACTTTTGTGTTCGACTATTGAAAAGTTTGACCATTTAGACGTTCGAGTATTGAGTCTCCTCTGTACAAGATTGTCAATGGCATTGAGAAGATAGACAAGGAAAGCCTGGTGCTGATGACAGAAGATGGAAGGACAAGAGGACATGTAAAGATTAGGACGAGGCAGTGTGTGAAGGATATTGGAAAATACAGTTTTTCACACAGAACAGTGGAGAAGTGGAATGCATTGAATAATGAGCTTGTTACAGCACATAATGTGCATAACTTTAAGGAAAAATTAGATAAATGGAGACATGGAGACAGACACTATGAGCCCCACTCGAGCCCTGTACAATACAACTAGGTAAATACACACACAAAAAAAAATGTCTCAGGAAATGAGCCTGCATTCTATGAGGCCAAGCTTCAGTATTGAAGCATTGGTTGGTGGTTAGTCTATGGTAATAGTGGCTCTAAAATCAAACCCCAGACATCTTTGCACATGTAAGCAAGGTAACAATATATAACAGGTCTTACTGGTAATTCACATAGAATGCCTAAGTAACCATACATCACATGAACCAAAACATGTGGTTAGTGATCTTGATCTCAACACAAACAAGCTTCACAGTGTGATGTCATTACTCCTTCAGGTAAGCCACACTATCATACAAATAAAATAGCATCTATCTTTAAACATTCTTACTTTACATACATGAAAAAAAAAAAAAAAAAAAAAAAAAAACATTATTAATCCTGTAGTGTTTCACAGTCGGTGCCGATGACATATGCCAGGTACATGTTTACATCCCATAACAGGATTGGTGTACATAGGACACTTGCAAATATCTAAGTTTTTAAATGCAAAATATTGGGATCTATGCTTATGAGAATTTTCAAATGTTAGGTGAAATTCTTCACTTCATATTATGAGCTTAAATCCGCTCGTTTATCTTTCTTTTTCATTTAAATGTCTGCCAAAACTGGGTGCGTCTTATGAGCCATCAAATACGGTATATACATATATGATGGACGCCTGGACCCCAAACTCCTTGGACCTTGTACAATTCAGACTCCAACCAAAAATTTAAATAAATTACATCACTGGAGATTGACCAACAACTGGACCTTGACTGGCCAATGGAGGTCAAGAAGCATCCCTTGTGTTTGTCGTGCTCAGATGCACTCACTGTGATTGAGTTAACCATTAAAACCATAATTAAAAACAATGATGCTAATAAAGCAACTGATGTTGCCAAAATGTCCACTTTGCATCTATGATATCAACATCTGTGGGTCTCTGAATTTTGACATCCAATACATCTCTTATCTTCTAACCTTCTTCCAAATCAGTTCTGAAACCTCTTTTCATTCCAAATCTTTATGTTACATTTATGGGGTCACTATCAATTAATTTTTTTTCATCTTCTTTTCCCCACACTTTATCCCCTTCTACTCTCCTTTTCAAACATGGATTCATTATTCCTTCTTCCTTTACTCAGCTGATACAGCCAATGTTCATTTCAATTTCAAAAATTTTCTCTCAGTTTAGTCTCTTTTAACATCACTAATATCATAGTCATGCATATTCAGTGGATGAATTTATAAGGTTGAAAAAAAAAAAAAAAAAAAAAAAACTTCTCACTCTCTTTCTCTTTTCCCTCATCTTAATCCAAGAAAAGTATACATAAGAAGGGAATCCTGTCCACTTGCAAAACATCTACTTCATGTACTTTAAAAAGTACACTGGGATTGCAGACCTTGAATTTCAGGGCTGGATATTGATTAACCCCCTAAGCTGACTGCTCCACAAGAAAGTAAAGATCAATGTGTGATAGACAGCAGAGTTACTACACCTTTACGTCTAAATAATCACCTGTGTTGGCTGTTCCGTGTGCCTCCTCCGCCGCAACATCCTTTGCACCCGGCTCTCCTTCACTTCACTCTGTCCACCAGTCTTGTCTTCCATAGGTATAGTAACAGGGGTGTTATACGGGGGCAGCCGCATCTCAACATTAGCTGGAATAAGACATTTGCAACCTTATTCTTTACTTCAAGTTTTGTGGTTCTATCAAAGTGAAGCCAGAGATTTGAGATTTTCTTTGGCAAAAATAAAAAAAAAAAAGTTTCACTGCATTTCAGTCATTGATCTCCAGTAAACTGTGACTGAAATGATTGGATGGTCTTATCAGTGCACACATTAAACACTAACTTTTGCCCGATTTAGCTAACTCCTCTTCCTCTTCCATGGGCTGGTCTGGAAGGACAGTAGTCATGGTGATGCGTCGGTGTGCCATCACTATCATCCTTAACTTGTCTCCCATGTCTTGAAGCTCATGGATCTGCACAAATGTACCCACAGGGTACAATTCATTCATGGAGTCTACAACCTCTCTTTCATCACTGAAAAAGATATTTAAAGAGTCTTCAGAGGTCTTTGGAATTCACACAATATCTTAAAAGCTTAAAAAAAAAAAAAAAAAGTGGATATAAACATCTGTACTGTGCTATAAGTGATTTCCTCTTCACACAAAATTGTGAGAGGAATTCTTATTACACAATATGACAAAAAATTTATATATACATATATATATATATATATATATATATATATATATATATATATATATATATATATATATATATAGAGAGAGAGAGAGAGAGAGAGAGAGAGAGAGAGAGAGAGAGAGAGAGAGAGAGAGAGAGAGAGAGAGAGAGAGAGAGAGAGAGAGAGAGAGAGAGTAGATTGTAATGGTTGTCATAAGGCATAAGGAAGGCAGATGCAAGCTAAATAGCACAGATATCAAAATGTCCACTAAAGCAGTACACTTGATTAATTCACTCATAAAAAAAAAAAAAAAAAAAAAAAAAAAAACTTCTGCTATGAAAAGGCATGACATGTAGGGAAGCTCTACATATGTGAGCACACTTAACTTTTATTTACAGGGAAGCCTAATTATGTAGAAATTCAATATACAAAGATGGTAATATGAATACATTAGTTAGGAACTACTTTCACTTAACATAAAAAAAATTCAATGATACAACATTCATTGATATAGCATTGTGTCATCACTGTCACCTGTTTTACATAAATAAATTATCATCTTCACAACAATGAATATGTTATGATCACTTAAGACATATTTTGAAGGTTAAGGTAATGAATGGCCACAGTGACAAGCAATGGCAATAAGTCACCTTTCTTGTTGCCTACCCAACTTTTGTAAACAAACAAAACACTAAATCTGATGTTTGTCTTACACTAAAGATGTAAGACAGGCTACCAGTCTGGCTGTGGAAAAAAGTGATGGAGAGTTGCCAAGAATTAAATTCTAAACTCAATAACTCATACATCAAATAAGATTTAGTTACCAATGAAACTAAACTGGTGAACTCTAACAAAACTCTTCTCTACTTAACTTTTTTGGGAGCTTGCAAATGACTGAGCACGCTATTTTTGTAATCCTTAACTAGCCCCTTCACACACACACACACACACACACACACACACACAGTAGTGTCTGCAACGAGTGTGCACACTTTTAAAGTAAAATTGGATAAGTGTAGATATGGAGACAGGGCCACACGAGCATAAAGCCCAGGCCCTGTAAAACTACAACTAGGTAAATACACACACACACACACACACACACACATGTGTAGCCCCTGTTCACCTAGCAGTGAGTAGGTACTGGATGTAAATTGAGGAGTTGTGACCTTGTTGTCCCGGTGTGTGGTGTTTCCCTGGTCTCAGGCCTATCCGAAGATCAGAAATAATGAGCTCTGAGCTCGTTCTGTAGGATAACGTCTGGCTGTCTCGTCAGAGACTGCAGCAGATCAAACAGTGAAACACACACACACACACACAATATACAAAAATTGAAATAAAGTAAATAAAATTCAAAGCAAGAATGATGAATATAATAATGAAATGAATGATTGAATAAGCAAATAGACAAATCTCTACATAAATATACAAATAACGTGAATAATAATGAAGTCTGATGTAACCTACCTTTCATTTTTTTTCATGAAAACTCCAGCATAGGGTTGATTTAATCGAACTTTTCTTCTTATTAAATTCACAAGCTCTTTGTCAGAAATCTGTAAATAAGAAGCACATGGAAAATAATTATCATTAATTTCCATAATATATTTCAAAGTCAGTGATATGATGTAAACTCCAAAGCTACCACTGCAAATCAGGCAACTACAAATGACAGTTTCACATAGATAAGACTGCTTTGAATCTCACAAAGTTTGACAACAAATACAGAAATAGCTCTGTTATCTCAATGGTATAATCTAGCTGGTTCCCTCTATAAAGATAAATGCACATTAAACATAGCAATGCATATAAAAATCATTACTAGTCTTGAAAGGTTACCATGAACAAGTAAACAGCAGTGACTAACTTCAATGATCTTGATGAAACGTGGAAATACAGGGTTCCTGTTGATGGCAATGACAGGCACATTGGGCCACACCTCAGGTACTGCCATAGTTGCTGGCAGATTATGCATTACAGGCCCTTCTGCTCCACCACCAGCTCTCTCCTGGAATATGGAACAGTAGATGTTACCTTACTGGTAATTAAGATGAGTCTCCACACAATTCATTCTGTATATTATAATGATTTTCTTTCATTCTTTCATTTCTTCTTCCTAATACCTTTTTAAAGTATTCTGCTTAATTTGTCTACTCATTCAACAATCTGAATGAATCTTTTTATAGTTCTCAAGGTACTATGCTGTGCTCTACTCAGTAAAATAAAGAAAATAGAGAAAAGGAATGAATAGCAAATAAAATTGTGAGGATAATAAGTTAAAAAAATTACATAACTATTAACAATGTTAAAAGATTAAAAATATATTATGATATGGTAATGAGTAAGAAGAATTTTAAAAAAATTATGACACAAAATCTGTATTTATGTGTGTGTGTGTGTGTGTGTGTGCGTTTACCTAATTGTATTGTACAGGGTTCGAGCGGGGCTCATGGTGTCCTGTCTCCATATCTCCATTTTTTTATTATTTTATTTATACCATGTGGGGTTTTCACGGGAATTTATGAGCTAAAGGAGATACTTTTTAGGGTACCTCCTATCTTAAAGCCCTGCCGCTAGGAAACCGTTGCCCCGAGTGAGGAAGCCCAACTTACATCCAGACAGTGGACAGGATTCAAACCCGTGCGCTTGGAGACCTCTAAGACCCCAAAGCACGCATGGTTCCACTGTACCACAGCGGCCCCCCAAGTTATGCACATTATGTGCAACAACTTCATTAAATAATGCATTCCATTTTTCCACTGTTCTGTGTGGAAAACTGTATTTTCCAATATCCTTCACACACTGCCTCATCCTGATCTTTTGATGTCCTCTTGTCCTTCCATCTTTTTCTGTCAACAGCACCAAGTCTTCTTTGTCTATCTTTTCAATATGATTTACTATCTTATACATTGTTATTAGGTCCCCACATTCTCTACTATCTTGTAAGGTTGGCAGTCCCATTTCCTTCAGTTGTTCTTCATATGTGAGGTTCTTTAATTCTGGCACCATCTTTGTAGCAATCTTCTGTATCCTTTCCAATTTAGTTATATCCTTTTATAGAGCTCAGAAACCATACCACTGCTGCATATTCCAGCCTTGGGTGTATCATGCTTGTGATGATTTTTTTCATCATATCTTTATCCATGTAATGAAATGCCACTCTTATATTAGTCAACATTTTATATGATAGTCCAAATATCTTGCTTATGTGTTTATCAGGGCTCAGATTATCTTGTATGAACACTCCAAGATCTTTTCCCTTTTTAGTCTTCATTATTTGTTTCTCTCCCATCAAATAGTTCCATACTGGTCTTCTCTTACTCTTTCCTAGTTCCATTATGTGTCATTTCTTGGCATTAAACTAAAATTTCCACTTCTTGCTCCATTCATAGATCTTGTCTAAATCTTCCTGCAACAGCAGACAGTCCTCTCTGGTTTTGATAACTCTTAGCAACTTTGCATCATCAGCAAATAAATTTATATAACTGTTTATCCCAATGTGAATGTCGTTTACATAAACCTGAAACATGATGGGGGCTAACACAGACCATTGTGGCACTCCACTGGTTACTTTACCCCAAGATGAGTATGTATCTCTGATCACAGTTCTCATTTTCCTATCCTTCAAAGAATCTCTTGTCCATTCAAGCAAGGTTCCTCGCAGTTCTCTTATGTTTTCTATTTTCCAAAGTAGTCTTCCATGAGAGACTTTATCAAAAGCCATTTTAATATCCAAGTATACTGTGTCTACCCATCCATCTCTGTTTTCAAGTCCTGCAATAACTATCGAGTAGAAGCTTAATAAGTTTGATACACATGACCGCCCTGTCCTGAACCCAAATTGTTTGTTCGATATGACTTGCTCCTCTTCTAGAAATTTAACCCATTTTTCTTTGATAATTATTTCACATAAATTCCCCAAAACACTTGTAAGTGACACTGGTCTGTAGTTTAGTCATTCAGTTGCCTTTCCTCCTTTAAATATTGGTATTACATTAGCTCTCTTCCATTCTAGTGGAACTTTCCCTTCATTTATTGAACTTGTAATTATTTCTCAAATTGGATCCAGTAGTTATTCTTAACATTCTTTTAACACCCAGCCTGATACACCATCTGGCCCCAATGCTTTTCTGACATCCAACTTATCCAATAATCTTCCAATATCCTCTTTGTGCACTGCAATCTCCTGTAATCCTTGGCAATCCAATGTCCTATTAGGACATTGGAGCTCATAGCGACTTGTCTCCATATCTATATTTATCCAACTTTTCCTTAAATTTGTGCACACTTTCTGCTGCTACAATCTTTTCACTCAATCCAGTCCAGATATCCATTGTCCTATTCGGAAAACTGAACTTGTTAGTGTTTCTCAAACACTGACTTTTCATGACCTTAGAATGTCCTCTTGTTCATCTATCTCCATCCTCCATCAATAATACCAGGTCTTGTTAATTCATTCAGTCTTTCTTCCTAGGGAAGATCCTTTATTTCTGGGACCATCTTTGTACTGGTCATTTGAATCCTTTCTAGTTTCTTGATGTCTTTCTGCCTGTATGATGACCATACCACTGTTGCAGATTCTAGTCTAAGTCTTATTATATTTTTCATCATACTCTTATCCATATAATTGAATGCCATCCTGATGTTAGTTAGTGTCTTGTATGTTGAAGCAAACAGTCCATTTATGTGTCATTCTGGAGTCAAGGTGTCTTGTATAATCACTCCCAGGTCTTTCTCTTCACTCCTTTTCATTATAATCTCTTCTACCATTTCATATTTCCACGTAGGTCTCCTATTACTTTTACTTATTTCCATTACATGGCATTTCCTGGCATTAAATTCTAATTTCCACTTTTGGCTGCAATCCCAGATCTTGTCAATATCTTACTGCAATTCCATAGTCACTGATGTTCCTTATTACTCTCAAAAGTTTTGCATTGTCTGCAAACAAATTTATGTAGCTACTCAAACCCTCCTGTATATTGTTAATGTATACTTGGAACATAATTGGTGCCAGCATTGAGCCCTATGGTACACCATTAGTAACTGTGCTCCAGCTTGAAGGGATGTCTCTTATCATTGTCCTCATTTGCCTATCTGTTAAGTAGTCTGACATCCAATTTAAGGTATTCCCCTGTATTCCTCCAATGTGTTCGATTTTCCATAGGAGTCTGTTGAAAGTCTTCTTCAAATTTAAATACATGGTGTCAACCCATCCATCTCTCACTTGCACTTCATCTATTACTGTAGTATAAAAGCTGACTAAATTTGTTATGCATGATCTTCCTTTTCTGAAACCAAATTGGGAGTTATTCATTATTCTATTTCCCTCCATATATTCTAATAATTTTCTTTAATAACAATTTCACAGATCTTTCCCACAGCACTAGTTAGTTTCATTGGTCTGTAATTTAGGGGCTCAATTTTTTTTTCCCCCTTTGTATATTGGGACTATATTTGCTTTTTTCCACCCTCTTGGTACCTTCCCTTCTATTAAAGAGCTGTTGATTATATCACAAACTGGTTCCACCAGTTGTTCTCTACATTCTCTCAGTGTCCATCCTGACAATCCATCTGGCCCCATTGTTTTTATCGCATCTACCTTTTCTAGCAATTCTCTAATATCTGTTTTTGTACCACAACGTTCCTTAATCCTTCCTGTGTCTCTAGGTTGCTTGGGTCTATGAACTCTCCTTCTTTATTAAGTACTGATCTAAAACTCTCATTCGTAAGTTCACTCATTTATTCTGTGTGTTTACCTCCTGTAGTTGTGTTATGCAAGAAAGAAGCTATGTTTGTACTGTATTGCCTCTGTATCTATTGTGATCTATAAATATTTCCTTCATTTTCAAGTATTTGGAGGAAAACACAATGGGTAACAGTAATTCAATCTTTAAAAATATTAACTTCAATGTGATCCTGTTGAAGAGCAACAATGTAAACAAAGTTTCTGGCGCTCATGCCGTCACTACTATACAACAGCATTTTTCCAGAAGTTTTTCTCAGCTGCAAGATATCTAAATGTTATGGTCATCCTCAGTTTGGCATAAGAGGGTTACTCTTTTCTGTGTCACTCATTAAGACTTCCCTCACTAAACTGGTGACAAGAGCATATGTAACTATACAGTCTAAACAAAATCTTGGCTGTGGGAGCATCTGTCACAAGCCACTAAGTCAAGATAGATTGGTGTGGGAATGAATAATCAGTTTTTACATTGATTCAAATGGAAAAATAGCTTCAGCTTCTGAACATTTCGGATTCTGAGTAACATTCAGGAATTAATCTATAAGATATAGATAACTAATTTAGTTAGGTGTAAATTATTAACAAAGAAATGAAACGTTAATTATTTGGAAAGAATATGAGATATCAAGAATCATATGATGAGAATATCAAAATAACAACTTACTTGAAAGAAGTGTGTATGTAAGAAATCATGACAAAAAGTCTTTGTTCTAATCTATAAAGCAACAGTGAGGTAGAAGACTTGGTGATTACCTCATTTTGCAATCCACCGCTGGTTCCTTCTCCATCGTCTCCAGGCCTGGAACAATAGCTCCTGCATAGCATCTGCTGTAAAGACATCAAAGACGAAAAAATAATTAAAGAAGGGAAGACATACCAAATAGAGAAGGAAATGTTTGGAATAATGAATGAGAGCTTCAAAACGGTGTTCACTGCAGAAGAAGATTTCACAGAACCTAGTAGGACATTGCATTGCCAAGGATTACAGATCACAGTGCACAAAGAGGATATTGGAAGATCATTGGATAAGTTGGATGTCAGAAAAGCAATGGGGTCAGATGGTGTACCCGGCTGAGTGTTAAAAGAATGTAAAGAGCAACTACTGGATCCAATTTGGGAAATAATTATATGTTCAATAAATGAAGGGAAAGTTCCACTAGAATGGAAGAGAGCTAACGTAATTCTGATATTTAAAGGAGGAAAGACAACTGAACCACTAAACTACAGACCAGTGTCACTTACAAGTGTCTTGGGGAAGTTGTGTGAATTAATCATCCTCTAGAAGAGGACCATGTCATATCGAACAGACAATTTGGGTTCAGGACAGGGAGGTCATGTGTATCAAACTTATTAAGCTTCTATTAGAGAGTTATTGCAAGAGATGGATGGGTGAACACAGTATACCTGGATATTAAAAAGGCTTTTGATAAAGTCCCTCATGGAAGACTACTTTGGAAACTAGAGAGCATAGGAGGACTGCAAGGGACTTTGCTCGAATGGACAAGAGATTATTTGAAGGATAGGGAAATGAGAACTGTGATCAGAGATACATACTCATCTTGGGGTAAAGTAACCAGTGGAGTGTGACAAGGGTCAGTGTTAGCCTGCTGGCACTGCATTCTTCTCTCTTTTAATGTATGTTTCCTAAGTTTCATTACAAGTTTCAAATCTAGTAATGTTTTAACACTAAAATAAATCAGTATTTTAGTTTCATAATTGTAATTACACCTGTACGGACATGGCAAGGGTGTACCAGGCTGAGTGTTAAAAGAATGTAAAGAGCAACTACTGGATCCAATTTGGGAAATAATTACAAGTTCAATAAATGAAGGGAAAGTTCCACTAGAATGGAAGAGAGCTAACGTAATTCTGTGTGACAAAAACTTATTTTTAAGTGATTATAAACTACCCACAAACTAAAAAAAAATTATTGACTAAATGACCCTAGAGCTAGACCTGTCTCCATTAAACCTAACCTAAATGCGCTGATGGCAGGACGGATAATTTTCTTTTAAATCGTTAGCAGCATTATAATAAATTTCCGAGGCATGTATGAGGTTGAAAATACACGGCATATGTGGTTGTCTGATCACAGTATATCACAGTAGATCTTCTGGAAGAGGCACTGAGCCTGTGTCTCCAGGTCAGTAGCCTCACTTTTGGCACCAGGAAGCATGGTGGCTGTGCAGTGTCTGGTGGTTATGTTTAGGAGTTTGTACTGAAAACGAAGTTCGTGGTTTTTCCAGAATTTATCTAACCTCTTCTCGAACTCAGTCACGGACCCAGCCTCCACTACCCACTCTGGTAACTCATTCCACTTGTTCACAACTCAGTTAGGCAAAGAATATTTTCTAATATCCAATCTTGCTCTAGTTTTTAATATTTTCTTTGAGTTTCCCCAAGTCATGCCATCCTCTCTCATCTGGAAGAGGCCTTTGGTACATTCCCAGTCGTACTTATGGCTAATGATCTTGTACGTCTCTAACTGACCACTTCAGGACCTTCTGTACACAAGGGTGGGTAAGGCCAGCTTCCTCAATCTTTCTTCATATGGCAGATCCTTCAATTCCGGCACCAGCTTTGTGGCTCTCCGCTGCACACCTTCCACAGCCTCTATATCTTTGACCAGGTGAGGACACCACACCCGATTTGCATATTCCAGATGTGGCCTCACCAAAGCAGTGTACAAGGGCTTGATGACTGCAGGCTCTAGTCTAGATGGACAAATCTTCTTCTTTCTTCTTATTAAGCCTACTATTCTATTTGCTTTATTAATTTTCTCTGCAAGGTGGTCGAAGAATTTCAGCCTGTCATCTATTACTACTCCAATGTAAAATTTGCTGCCGTTTTACAGGCAGTAAAGTAAAATAAAACCAATCTCCAACACTTATTGATTAATGTCTATACTTGATTCCGTATTAGCTAATGACAACACACCTTCCCTGTTATGTATGTAAACTCTTGTGCACTCACCGAAACCAGGCTGGGGCGGGCGAGGATCTGGTCTCTCCTGACACAAAGCACTGTAGCAGCAACCTTGGGCCGTTCATGCAATTGGACCGCATGGACATGACGACTAACAGTAACGTGCCTGGCTAAACTGTAGTTCCTCTGTCTAGACACATGGGCTATGCTCCGCCAGTGCCGGGGCAGGGTGCCGAGAAAAGCCATGTTTACATCACCCACGAGTCACTCGCCGCACCCCCTCGCCCTCACCTCCTTTCTTCAACTACCACCGTTATGCCATAAAGAACCACAATCTCTTTGTTTACTCGATGTTTCTAGAAAGAAAGTCCTTCACAATATCGTACAGTACTATTTTTCCTTTATATTATATAATAGTTAATTAGTGCTGTCATATATTTATAGATGGTACATAGCAGCAATGGATGGTACTGTACATAGTGGGGATGGTACAGTATGTACACATAGCAGCTGGTGGTAGTATTGTACAGTACATAGCAGCCAACGGTACATAGCAGGACGTAGCTCTGTCCTCACCAAGGATTCTATAATTTCTTAATCCTCACACATACCGTTACCTAAAAAAAAAAAAAAAAAAAAATATATATATATATATATATATATATATATATATATATATATATATATATATATATATATATATATATGAAGATTCAAGAATCTCGCGACTCTAGCTCGTAGGTAGTATGTTGTGGTGGTGCAGCGATGATGCGCACGCCACATGCGCAGTCTTGACGCTCCTCACAGTCGGAGGCAGAGCAGCTGATTGGCGGGCAAAACAATGTGAAGAATCTTGAATTCGCATATTTTTCTTAGAGGGACCGAGATGTGGGTTCTACAGGGAGCTGCATCAACATCAGGTAAGCAAGTAGTAAGGTGATTAGATGCATGTTATTGTCTTATCAGGAGTGTCACGGCGCTTATATGTAACGTAACCCTCTACCCTTGCCTCACCTCCCATCTTTGTTGTGGATTGGTGATTAGGTTCATTGCATGTGATTTGTCACTTGTTTATGATCTTTTTTTTATTTATGTGTCTTTCGTATTCAGTTAATTGATTTCACTGCCTAGCCATTCGTTGATTCGAAATTTGTTGGCAGTTATTTCCATGATTCTTCATCCGCCCCGTGCTCTGTATGACTACATGGACGGTTTCCTGGAAGAGGCCCTCATTTTTCTTAGAGAAACATTCTTCTCTGCAATTCCCTGCTTGCTGAGGTCACAGACTTACTAGCCTCTTCAACGGTTGCTACATGGTGCTTTAGGAAACAGTTGTTTGAGTGTGATGAATAATGATATTTTGTATTTATCCAATTGCTGTATAAGGTGTACTATCTCAATATTACTTATCAAAGTCTATTGCGAATCATTTATACCTTGGTCTGGCACACCAGTTCTAGGCTCCCACATAGTTCTTTCAACTTTATTATTTTTTTTTTCTAATTTTGTGCTACACTTTCATTAGCAAGAGCCAGCCAGGTAAATAATGGGCCTGTGTCTATAGTACAGTAACCTCAATGCTATTACGACCTTGGCTGTGTGTGGTGGATATTTGAACGTGATGGCTATATGTATTTTTGTTCTTTAGATTCAAACACTGCTATTGAGTCAACACCCACAACCGACTCTGGCAGGTTGTTCCAACTGTTGACCACTTAGTGGGAGGAAGAACACATTCTAGTGTTAAGCCAGGCTGTGGACTTGAATAATTTCTTGGAGCTCTTCTGAGTGATGGTGTCTTCCCCACATCTTGAAAAGTCCCTAGTTGGATTCACTCATATTTTCCACATAGAATCTTATATGCCTCAATAAGACCACCTTAAGATCTTCTGTATGCCAGAGTTAGTATTTTTTTTTTTTGAAGTCCCACAATCTTATTGGCTCTATTGATCTTTTCAGCAAGATTGTGGGAGAATGTTGATCTTGATCTTGATGGTACAGGTGACGCAGAATTTCTTCTGGGTCAGGCCTTTGTATCGGCAGCTCCTGTAGGGAACATAAAGAACACCAGACAACAAAGAGGGCAATCACCATCTTTCACACCACTAGTTCCTGCATCTGGCACGCCACATTCTCTCCAGGAACTCTTTCACAGCCTCAATCATCCTTCCATTCGTCTCCCCACACAGTCCCAGCAGCAACACCATCCATTCCTTTCCTGTCATCTCCACTCTGTCATGCCCCAGCTCACTCAGCACCACTTGCATCATCTCATACCTGTCTCTGGCATACTTCACACACTCCAGCACCACATGTTCCACTGTCTCATCCTCTCCCAAGTCACACATCTGGCACACTTTGCTGCGGGACTCAGACCATCTATAATTCCTTGCATTCACATCCATGCACTGTGCCCTAGCTCGGAAGAGAAGACCACACCAATATCCTTCTCTACATCAGTTTTTTCAATATACTCATACATATGTACCTACTATATCCATTGTCCTCAATACTGGTCAATTCTCATATATTTACTCTTGTTAAGATGCTAGTAGAGATGCAGCGATGTATTGATACTGATATATCTGTATCATTATCAGGTGATTTTCTGCTAACACTACCAATGCTTAGAGAAGCAAGTTATTCTGTTAAGTAGAATTTGGACGTTTTATAGCAATAGTAAAAATAATGAAAATACCAAATTGTTTAGTAGAATATGGTGTATTGAGCCCATGGTGTGTAATAATAGAGTATATTCTTTGCTAATGAGTCACTTCAGCTACCATATGTGTAGAAAATGGGTCGGTAGTGGACTTGGGACCCTGCTTCATTCCTCACCTGAGGGTGAGCACACAGACACTGCAGTCTGCTGCTATGTGTACATTAGTCAAGGTTTGTCAGTTTTATCTTGTTTTCTTGTTATCTATAGGATTTTAATTCTTATGGCAGACAGACTATGAATAACAATTCTAGTTATAAGATAGCAATATGTTTGTATTAGTAAACAAAGACACATTTATTAAAAAAAAAAAAAAAAACTAAAAACAGTTGCAGATGATTCTTCTCAACTTCTGCTTTGCCATCTTTGACCCATGATTTTGTAAGGAATATTTCAAATTATTCAGATGCTAAACTAACAAAATCATCACCCACTGGCTCTCAGGCTAAGCACTCAACATTAGGCAATATGGAAAAAGGATTTTTATTTATTATTTCATTTTAAGGTAAAACATTACAGTGCAGTTTAAGGTAAGGCAAAATATTCCAGGTCAGTGTCATCAGGCCAGACAAAACTTTGTGATATTATATTTTTAATGCAACAGTGCAGTTTTAAATATGACAAAATATTCTAGTGCAGTGTTATAACACTACTCAGAAGACACACCCAAAACCAGCCTTAAAGTTTTATATATAATATGTTTTACCTGAAACTTTGGTATATTCAACATATGTTTTACATATACTATTGAATAGCAAATATTTTCATAAAAAAAAAAGGAAATTCTCTCTCTCTCTCTCTCTCTCTCTCTCTCTCTCTCTCTCTCTCTCTCTCTCTCTCTCTCTCTCTCTCTCTCTCTCTCTCTCTCTCTCAAAGAAAAGAATAAAAGTTTTTATCACACACACATATATATATTGTGCATCATCATAGCAGTACAATTAATACTTAGTTATTGGGGTATTAGTTATTAAGATATCATCCTGAACCCAGAATAAGCTCTATCTTTTTCTGTGTAACGATAAACTTTTCATGAAAGCTCATGTTTTGAACTGCAATCTATTGAATTATACTCTAAGGATGTGAAGTTTGATGAAAAAGAGACAGTTTGAAATGCAGTTTCATTAAAACTACTATTGTTATTTTAGCCAGGTGTCAAAAAAAAAAAAAAGTTTGTCTGTGGGCATCAGTGTTGTAGACTGATTTCCAGTGCACTGTTGTCAGTATCAGCATTGGTAGTAGTATTGATATTGATCCAATTTTATGGTATTGCTATCAGTATTGGTCAAAATTCTGGTATCAATACATCTCTAGATTGAAGCTTAGATGCCACTTCTCTTTCCACTTTTTGAATAATTCCAAATCTGCTTGCAGCTTAACACAATCCTTGTTATAATTTATTGTTGTGTATATCTTGGTGTAATCTGCATAAAGAAATACATCGTTTCCATTCTTGACCTCATCATGGAAGTCATTATTAATAAACAGTATAAAAAACAGAGGACCCAACACTGAGCCCTGATGAACTCCACTGTTTACATTATTCCAGTCATGTGCCTCACCATTTACTATAACCCTCTGCATTCTGCCAGTTAAAAAAGCTCAGGATCCAATCTAAGAAGTTGCCCTTAATGTTGTAACTGGATATTTTCTCCATCATTCGTCTATGTGGCACTTTGTCTAAAGCCTTCATGAAATCCAGGTAACTACAGCCATGACCAAACCATCATCCAGAGCCTTAGTCCAAGAGTCCATCATATTGATAAGTTGAAGCACTGTTGAAACTCATGCCCTATATATTTCTGCCCGTAATCATGCCAAATCTATTCTCCAACTTACTAAAAACTCTTTCATCAATAGAAAATGTCAAAGTCTTTCCAATTCTAACTCCTCTCGAGATTTCTGGCATCTAGCCAATAATATCTCTAACAACTTTACTTCTTCGTCTTTCCCTCCTTTACTTCATCCAGATGGCTCTACAGCTGTCTCTTCTTTTCTAAAGCTGAACTCTTCGCTCAAACCTTTGCTACCAACTCAACTTTGGATGATTCTGGGCATATTCCTCCTACTCCTCCACCCTCTGACTACTTCATCCCTAAAATTAAAATTCTTTATAAAGACGTTTTCCTGGCCCTCTCTGGCCTTGATTCTCGGAAGGCTTACGGTCCGGATGGAGTCCCTCCTGTTGTTCTCAAAACTGTGCTTCCGAACTCGCTCACTGCCTGGTCAAACTCTTTCATCTGTGTCTCTACTTCTATTTATCCTTCTTGCTGGAAGTTTGCTCACATTCAACCTGTCCCTAAAAAGGTGACCACTCCAATCCTTCTAACTACCGCCCTATAGCTTTGATTTCCTGCCTTTCTAAAGCCTTTGAGTCTATCCTTAATAGGAAGATAATGAGGCATCTATCAGCTCACAACCTTCTCTCTGATTGCCAGTATGGTTTCCGTAAAGGCAGATCTACTGGTGATCTTCTTACTTTCCTAACTGAATCTTGGTCATCCTCTTTAGGGACTTCGGTGAAACCTTTGCTGTCGGCCTTGACATATCGAAAGCCTTCGATAGAGTCTGGCACAAATCTTTAATTTCTAAACTACCCTCCTACGGATTCTATCCTTCTCTCTGTACCTTCATCTCCAGTTTCCTTTCCGATCGTTCTATTGCTGCTGTAGTAGACGGTCACTGTTCTTCCCTAAAACTATCAACAGTGGTGTTCCACAGGGTTCTGTCCTATCACCCACTCTCTTTCTATTATTCATCAATGATCTCCTAAATCTGACTCAATGCCCTATCCACTCCTATGCTGATGATACCACCTTGCATTATTCAACAGCGTTCAACAGACGCCCAACCCAACAACAATTAAATGACTCAAGGCGAGATGCTATAGGACGCCTAACTTCTGATCTTTCACTTGTTTCTGATTGGGGCAGAGAAAACCTGGTTTTGTTCAATGCCTCAAAACTCAATTTCTACAACTATCTACTCGACATAACCTTCCAGACAACTATCCTCTCTTCTTCAATAACACTCAACTTCCCTCTCCTCTACATTAAACACACTCGGTCTATCCTTCACTAAAAATCTAAACTGGAAATTTCACATCTCTACTCTTGCTAAATCAGCTTCCAAGAAGTTAGGTGTCCTGTGGCGTCTTCGTCCATTTTTCTCCCTCCCAGCTGCTTGCTCTGTACAAGGGCCTTATCCGCCCGTGTATGGAGTATGGCTCTCATGTCTGGGGATCCACACACAGCTTTACTAAACAAGGTGGAATCTAAAGCTTTTCGTCTTATCAACTCTTCTCCTCTAACTGACTGTCTTGATTCTTTAAGTCACCGCCGCAATGTTGCATCTTTATCTGTCTTCTACCGCTGTTTTCATGCTGTCTGCTCTTCTGAACTTGCTAACTGCATGCCTTCCCCTCCTGCGGCCTCGCTGCACAAGACTCTCTACTTCTTCTCATCCCTATTCTGTCCATCTTCCTAATGCAAGAGTTAACCAGTATCTTCACTCCTTCATTCCCTACACTGGTAAACTCTGGAACTCTCTACCTGTGTCTGTATTTCCACCTGCCTATGACTTAAACTCTTTCAAAAGAGGAGTGTCAAGACACCTCTTACGTTAACTGGACCCTCCTTTTAGATTTTTTGTTTTTCTTTCTCCTACTTTCCTCTCAACAGGGCCTGGCAACCAGCGGATTTTTTTTTCCAACACTGTTTTCCCTTGGCCAGTGCCCTTGTAATGTAAAAAAAAAAAAAAAAAGATATTAAAGCAAAACTATAAATGACGATAATAAGCAAGGAAAAAGCCATGAAAAGTGGTTTCTTTGGTAAGGAAAGGTGGGCACTGGCAACTTAGTACTATGGCGTACATAGAAATGCACCCTCTCTCCTTCCATTTCAGTGTCCATGTGAATGCGATGGGAGGAGGATCTATTGAGTATCTTGCCCGTTATTTCACACCTTGCAAGCCATAGTCCAGCCTATTTTACCTGCCTTTTTTGCCTTACAATGTCTAAACAAACGGTGCAAGTGGAAATTGCAAGTTGTACCCGACCATGCATGGAAGGGAGACACCCTCGCCTTCGAGCGACTAATAACTACAATCATTGTAGGGTCGGCCAGGTGCCATACGAGTCTTACAGAATATTCTAAACATGCCTTAAAAACATATATGATGCACATGGTGGTGTATGAGCATGAAATATCCAACCCAATTAAATGTAAAGGGTCATAGTGGACGAAAATGACATCTCTGGGTTTTTTTACCTTTTTCTCAGTTTCCACTTTTTATCATTCAAATTGTATCTTCTTCCACATTTCTCAATGTATTTTCAATTTTGAGGTATCATTTTGAAGCTCAATGAAGCTGTTACATTTCTGTCTCTTAGAATTTGGAATTTTTTTAAGTGCCGCAATGTAATTTTTTTATAAAAAAGTTGAAAAAATTTAAAAATTCATAATGGCTACCAAAATAAAAGAATCAAAATCTATGAGAGGAAAAGTTTTGTTATACGACATACTTCATATCCGTACTGGCAAAATTGAAATCTGTCCTCTGGTGACGGTTTATAGGAAAAATATTATAAAAAAAATCGATTTACTTGTAACTACTAAACTAACATCATGTAAAAGCCATCTATTAGCGAAAAAAAATTACCCACGTACCTCTTTGTTTTTTATTTTTCGTAAACCTCACTGGATGGTCCCTTTAAGACTGTGAGAACAACAAAAAGGCAGAAATATAGTGTAACCCATATTATCACTTTCCTCCTCCTCTTCATGTGGTCAATGTCACAGGACACTGTCATGGTTAGCTCTCTCTCTCTCTCTCTCTCTCTCTCTCTCTCTCTCTCTCTCTCTCTCTCTCTCTCTCTCTCTCTCTCTCTCTCTCTCTCTCTCTCTCTCTCTCTCTCTCTCTCTCTCTCTCTCTCTCTCTCTCTCTCTCTCTCCTTCTCCCCTCATTTGGCCTCACTTCTCCTTTTCACTGTTCTGCCTATGTCTAAGTTTCTTGGCCTTTTATCATCAAAATATTACTGATAATCATTTCATGGATCAACTCTGAACATAGGGTCTCACTAGTCTAGTGAAACCACATGCAGTTTGAATAGGAGTGGTAAGGAAGTTGGAAGATTTTTGAAATAACTAATGAAAAAGATATTTCAAAACAAAACTATGTACAGTACAACAACATGATCATTTCCAACAGGCAAGGTACACTATTTGGTGTGTGAGCAGGAACTAGTGATTGGACGACGAGAAGGCCACATCCTGCTGACCAAAGACAATTCCATCAGTCGGAGGCATGCTTCCATCAAACTCACATTCCCACATGTTAACGTAGTAAGTGCTTGATAGTTTTTAAGAATCTACATTTTATTTAGAATTTAATTTTATCTATGTATATGAGAACTATCATGAAGCTGTTTCTTACTAATAAAGTAGCACTATTGAAGGAGGTTCAATATTGTTACAGTAGTGTGCCTATTGTAATAAAAGATAAAATGTATAGTTTTATTGTGTTCCTCTCTTAGTAATACAGCAGAACAGCACAGTAAACAAACCGTACATCAGACCATGGATTGTATCACTGACATGAACTTGCAGTGTAGAACTGAGAGTGATGAGAGCAAATTTAGTTGGAATTGTATTTTAGAAAGGTAATAATTTTTATGTTTATGGTGCATGTGTGGATGTGGTAATTTTATCCTAATATCCTTAATGCTTAACCCCTTGAGTACCATGATACATTTCCATACTCATTCTGCTTACTATTTGGTGATTTTATACAGCTTCAGAAACTTTTGTGGGGGTGATTTAAATGGTGGAGACTGGCCATTAATCTTATAACCTACATAGATCTTTCCTAATGTCAATAAAATGGTCTAATTGTACACAAATTTCAAGGTAATAATGTGTCCCAGTATTGAAGGGGTTAAAGGTTATGTTGTCCAGTCCAAGAAATCATTGTACCACTACATTATGTACATTCTGCATCTTTATTATTTCACTTAAAGAAAACAAGGGAGCCAGCTAAGGTGGAGATGAGGGATTTAAAGTCCACGTACGGCATCTTTGTCAATGACAATATAGAGAAGGGTGAGCGGCTTCCCTCAGGTAGTACCCAGGAGCTGCACCATGGAGACCGAATCAGATTTGGGATGTTTGACAACATATGGAGGTAAGCTTGGTATGTTGGCTGTGCTCAATACTTGACATGCTTTTTTTAATTTTTAAAATTGCAGCTTATTCCTTTTTATTCCATTGGTATTGTCATCAAGAACATTTTGAATTTCACTAAATATTTTCACATGGGTATCATTGGGAAAAATGTGAGAGCATTGGTCCATGTGTTCTGTCGTCACAGCTGGAATAAAAATGTGATCAGCAAGTATTGTAGTTTCTTACATGCCGGTTGCCTGAAAGCAACTGGTGCATTTGGCAAGCCTGCTAAAAATCTCACATGCCGATGTAAAATTGCAGCTTATTCCTTTTTTATGTCATTAGTCATTACCTCCCATGGGGAAAAAAAGAGTCAGCCTTCTATGATGGAGCTCTTATCTGAGATGAAATGAAATGAAATGTTGAATAACTTCATTCACTTGAAAAATTAGTAGATTGTGAATAGAATATATTAAATTTTATTTAAAAAGTAAGCAAATAATAAGTGAAAGCACTGTGGTGGGAACAATAACACTTGCTTCCAACACTGTCTTGTGTCTTATATTTCCATGCAAGATCAAAATGAATCCTTGCATCAGTTCAAATTTTTAAAATGAATTACTGGTACTAATTAATCCATATCATTTATAGTAATGTGGCACTGGATTATAAATACAGAGATATGATGGGCTGTCTCGTGAGTGACAGTCTAAATTGATGTTAAAAAACGAGCCATTATACATTAGAATATCATGAGTTTTTCTACATGAGGTTATTTTGCTCAGTAGCATAGACCAGGGTGAATACAGGCCACTTTTTACATCTTTTATTATAAAATCTACACAAATCAGCCAAATCAATTGAAAATTTGTGTAAAGGTACTTTACTACATGATATATATTCCCTGAAAGAAAATAATAATTTTGATTATCATTATAGAAGTTATTAACTTAAATAAGCTGCCTACTCTATGCCGAAGTCCTGGGGTGAATTGGGCCATCCTTTGGGCCACTAAAGTTTTAAAGTTTTTTCAATATCTTTTATGTATTTTCCTTTTTATTTCACACACTCTCTTTCTCTCTCTCTCTCTCTCTCTCTCTCTCTCTCTCTCTCTCTCTCTCTCTCTCTCTCTCTCTCTCTCACACGTTTTTATATTTTTTTATAGTGCTTATAGGCCACATCCACACCTTGAATCTGATGTGTTGTGCCTACAAGCTTTATGGGTCCACAAAACACATATTTCACATACACAGAGTCATCAACATCATCCCTATTCGGCCTCTCATATGTGTCATTTGGTTTTCTTTCCATAAACTTCATTTTCAAGAACTTTTTTTTTTTTTTTTTATTTATTTATTATTTTTTTTTTTAACCATGCGAGCTTTTCATGGGAATTTATGGGCTAAAGGGGATACTTTTTGGGTACCCCCTATCTCAAAGCCCACCTGTTAGGAAACCGTTGACCTGAGTGAGGAAGCCCAACCTATACTCGGACCGTGGACAGGATTCGAACCCTTGCGCTTGGAGACCCCTTGGATCCCAAAGCACGCATGGTTCCACTGTACCATGGCGGCCACACATAATCTTTTTAATGGCCATTTCTATATTTGGGAAACTGAAACATTCATCCCAAACCTTGCCCACCAATTCTACGAATTCCCTTTTGGTAATTTTGCGAGCATAGTTTGCTGCTTGCCATTTGGCAATAGTGGCATCCCACCTGGTCTTCAAAGGCATAAAACAGCAAACATCAAGAGGTTGCGGTACATCAGTGGTGTGTGGAGGAAGTTTAATGATGGTTATAACTAAAAGAAAAAAAAATTGGGAATCTTTAATGTATCAAAATCATAATGAAAGTGTGGTGGCCTGATACACCCGGTATACAAAATACACCGGGTGAATTGGGCCACTCATTGAAGTGCCTATAGCACTAAAACTAAAAGGAATTTTTTATTTCTGATTAAAGTATGCAAAAGAACAGAGAATTATCTATATGACCTGCAATTTTTATAAAAATTCAACAAAATTTAGTGTACTTTCAGGAGAAATTGAATACATTTTTTTTCTTTTTGGATACGAAAATTTTGCAACTTTGAAAAACACTTTTTTGGGACGCCGTAGGAACCATAAGTTTTCGGTCAGGAATAAAAACTTTTCTAAGGTTGTGTAAATACTGAAGTGGGCTTTCAAGCCCAGTATTCACTCTTTTCAATTTTCAAATTTTTCATAAATTTTTGAGGAGTGGCCCAATTCACCCCAGCTGGCAGGGGGGACCAGTTCACCCTGGTCTACGCTGTTGCTTATGTAGCAGGTTGGAGATTGTCGAGGGATGGAGGAAGACTACTTCTGCTGCTGATGTCTTTATTCCCTCTGCCACAGTACAAATCACCCACATATGAGAACAACTTTGACAAGCATCAAACGAACCTGAATAGAAGCTCGGTTTGAGCTCACATAAACCTAAGCTTGTTTTTAACCGAACTACTACCGCCACCATGCTATTTATACAAGTACAAGGCATTAAATGTTAATTACACCATAGTTTATACATAGAAATATTTCTTTATTTTCTTTTTATATATTTTTTCTTTTCAGTTATAGGAAGCAAACGTATGTATGGTCTTGTTTCTTCTTCCAGGCTTGAACACCAGGATCTGACTGTAACTACATCCACCTTGAGGAGTGCAGGTCTGCAACAGTTGACCAATGCTTTGGTTATCTTAGGAGGTCACTTACAGGAGAACTGGTCCTCAGACTCCTGTTATTTAGTCATGCCAACTATTACCCTCACTGTCAAGGTGAGGTAACCCTATTTCTAACAAACAGTCGTGTGTGTGTGTGTGTGTGTGTGTGTTTTGTATATGATCCTTCCCTATCTGTATTTATGTAGTAGTTCTTGCAACTGGTGTATACTCTTGCTGCTTACTTTTTTTTAGTCCATCCCAAATATTTATTCTTATTAGAGGAAGCTTAACCTTTACATTTTATGCTATTCAGACATATGATTCAAATTTCTCTCCCCTTCCTCTGAGTGCTGGCAGTTCCATTTCTTTTGATATTTGTTCATAACTCAGTCTAACTGGTAGCAAGTTATTATTTGATGTACAGTAGTATAAAGTGCATCTAAATTGAAAACTACCTGCACTGTGGCTGCTTCCTCAAATAAATGACATTTAACAGCTATTAAAGAAGATTTTATGAGATTTATTTCAGTTTACTCCTACAAGGATCACTAATGTCACTAATATCACTTTCATTTGTAGGTAGCATGTGCCCTAGCAGCAGGTCGCAGCATTGTCCTCCCTGAATTCTTCACCAAGCTTGTTGATGCAATAATCAATAAAGCACCACATCCCAATCCTGCTGAATTTCTACCATCAGTGGAGGTGAGAATGTGCTAAAAAAGTATTTGTATATTTGAGTTATATATATCAGGCTTCATTGAATAGTCACTCTCTAACTAAATTTATCTGTGTTGTCTATCTCTCCCCTAACTCCTTTGACTATTGTAAATTCTTTTACTATTTAACTTTCAAAGTGAATAGTCACCCTTTTTAGGAACAAGTTGAAGATAGGCAGACTTCCAGCAAGAAGGAATGATAGAAGTTGATATACAGAGTTTGATGAGTTTGGCTAGGCAAGGTGAAAGCATGGAAGGACCGTTTTTGAGAATGATAAGAGGGACCCCATGATGTCCATAAGCCTTCCGATTGTTTAGACTGGTGATACTGATATTGATACTATTACTGATACTGATAAGTGCACTGAAAATCAGTCTATAAGATTGTTGCTCAGTCATATTTAAGAAAAGAAATATTATTTATTTTCTTTAACAGTGCACAGAGGATCTAACATGATGAATTACACACACGCCAGGAACAATGTCATTATCTCTGTCTTTTGAGTGTTATTTTAATTGTGTTGACCATTCTTTACTTTAATAGGCATCACTATGTGTGATGACAGCTACGCCTTGCAATTTTGAAGACAGCTTTGTCCAAGGTCTTTTTTTGTGTGTGTGTGTGTGAGAGAGAGAGAGAGAGAGATTTCTTCCATATTTTAATGAAAATACTCACTGTTCAGTAATATATAGTACATTTATTGAATATATTAAATGTTCAGTTACGACAATAAATTCCTTTTTTAAGTATCGGTAGTAGGATGTTAGTTGGAGTAATTAGAACAGTCATCCTTCAGGAACAGGCTGAATGTAGATCATCTTCCAGCAAAGAGAGGTAGATGATGATAGAGTTGAAAGAGTTTGACTAGGCAACATGCAAGCACATTGCCTAGTCAAACTCCTATTATTCTGAGAACAATAGGAGGAATCCCATTAAGTCCATAAGCCTTCTGAAGTTTAGGCCAGTGAAGGCATAGAAAACATTGAGAACAGTTTCAATAGGTGGCTTGAAATAGTCATAGGGGGAAGGAGAGAGATGAACAAACCTTAAATCATCAAATGTAGAGTTTTTATCAGAGGTTTGAATGAAGAGTTCAGCTTCAAAGTGTATGAGATGGTAATAGGTGTTTTTGGTTAGGTGCCAGAAGTCTTAATGGAAGTTGGATTTCAAAAGACTTTGATATTTTTTATTTATGAAGGAATTTTTGGCTAGTTGAAGAACAGACGATATGATTCTAGGCAGAAATATAAAGTTCATCAGATTCAACAAATGGAATGGTAAGCATCATATGTGGGCCATCTCTATATCATGTTTGTGACGGCTGTGTTAAACCAAGGTGAAAGGTTTAGCTCGAGAGGGAGAGTGAGGAATATATGCCTCTATTATGAGTTCAGCACTCAGAGATAGATAGATCTCTGACATGGAGACAGTAGTCATTCCAAGGAAAATCAGTATGGTACCTGCTCAGAGGAAAATGTCTTCCACTTTGAGGAATCCTGAGGAATGATTAGAGCTAGAGGACAAGATATTGATATGAGATTGTGGTTGGAGGAGCCCAATGGAGAAGATAGGATAACAGCATAAGCAGAAGGATTAGAGGTTAGAAAAAGATTATGAATGTTGGGCATATCTTCAAGACAGTGAGGAATACAAATAGGGTGTTGCACCAGTTGCTCTAGGTCATGGAAGATAGCAAAGTTGAAGGCTAGCTAACCAGGGTGGTTAGTGAAGGGAGATGAAAAGCCAAAGCTGGTGGTGAACATTGAAATCTCCAAGAATGGAGATCTTGGCAGAAGAAAAGAGAGACAGAATGTACTCCACTTTTGAAATTAGTGAAAGGATTTCTTATAGCCAGATGAGTTAAGTGAGAGGTATACAGCACAGATGAATTTACTTAGAGAGTGACTTTGAAATCAAAGCCAGATGGTGGAAAACTCTAAGATTCAGGAACTTTGGCACAAGAGCAAATGAAGTCATTATGCATATAGATGTAGTTTTGTGTGAAGGAAGGGTTGCCTATAGAGGCTAAACTGTGATAGCCCACTTGTGTGAAGGAAGAGTTGTTATAGAAGATAGGCTGTGATTGCCACCTTGTGTTGAGATACAAAAGGAAATGTTCAGTGAAATCACACTGGCTTTAATGTTCACAACACCCTCTAATTCATTGCTTTAGGCTTCCCTGTGAGTAATTATTGTTCTGACAGGTGTTAGCTGCCTTTTTCTTTTCTTACTCTTAACATGTGTTATCCTTTTATTGGGAATTGAAATAATGACAGGAATGAAGAGATGTTCGATCTGCAAAGTAAAGCTTCTAGAAAAGTTGCATAGGTTAGATAAGAAAGGAAGAGTTAAGGAATGTAGTAACAGTGATTATTGTTAACTATACAAGAAGTGAAAGAGCAGGATAAAGAAGAAAGAAAATAAATTCAGTTTGAATATTACAGGACACCTCAGTCAGCAGTGCAGGCGGATCCTTTGTCCCTGACCCAAATCGCTCTACTATCTTTGCTGGCCTCACCTTCCTTTTCCCAACTGAAGCTCTGATGATCAAGATGTGCAGTCCTGTTCAATTAGCAGGTAAATTCCATTCCTATACTTTACCTTAAGGAAGATATAACCTTATCAATAGTATCTGACTTGATGAGGCCTCTCTTGTGTAAGGTTCATGAGCTCCGGCTTGTTTGCCAATAACTCTTTAACTCATTTAGCTCCCTGGTCTTACCTCCCAAGCCTCTCCTCTAATCTTATGATATCCATATTGTTATGTCTGCTATAGTCTTCTAAGTAATTATTGGCTTATGTTACTGAAAATGCAATCTTAAAGCAAGTTATATATTGAAGTCAAGATTAAATTGGGAGACCTGTGTGTATGTGCCCCAATGCCCCATATAATCTATAAAAACCATGAAATGTTATATTTAAATACTGGTGACTGATTAATGAGGAACATCGCATGTGAGAAAGAAGCCACAAATGATCCTGCATATAAGGTAATCAAGAGGTGCATTTTAAATATCATGCCTAAAGATCAGTCAGTATTAGTTCAGAGCTCTTTCCATAGGGAAACCACTGGCAGGGTAATCAGCAGACAACATATTTGATTACCTAAGTGAATGCATATATGATAGACAATAATAGTAATGATAATATTAATAATGATAATAATAATAATGTATAGACACTCAGACAAGTTGGAGGAGGAGGTGAAAAGAAACACAGGTTTAACCCCTTCGCGCCGGATGTTAAAAAAGCCCGCCTGTATTATATACGGGTGGTAGTGCCGTCGCGCGGAAACTCGTGCAAGCTTGTCATACTTGTCGTCTTTGTGTATTATGCTGCTATTTTTTAGTTACTATATCGCCTTCGAAGAGGAAAGTGGACGCTTCTCTCTTTGGAGAAAAAGAGAGAGAGAGAGACATTTGCTAATATTTTAGACACAAGCGGACGCATGTAGCTTATCTTCGAGAGGAAGAGGGGAGGACATTCTTTCATTCCACATACACAGAGGGATATTGCTTTCACATGTCTGTAAAAAGCCTTGGTTGGTCTTTACATTTATCAATTATATCCTTTTCTTGTTTCTTTCTTTCTTCTCTTCTAATCAACACATATTCATTTCTTGCTCTTTTGTAACTTTCCCACTGCTTAATCCGTCTTTTCCTTCTCCACCTCTTCCATGCATCCTCTTTTCTTGTTCTAGCCTTTTCACATCTATCGTTAAACCAGTCCTGCTTTCCAACTTCTCTATGTTGTCTTATTGGTACAAATTTTTCTCACCTTCTTTGTATATTTTTATAAATTCCTTCCACTTTTCATTTGCTCCTTAGCACTCTTGAATTTCATCCAATTTGTCTCTTGAAAGAATTTCTTTAGGTTTCCAAAATCTGTCTTGGCATAATTCCATCTTCCCACTTTATATTCTTCATTTCTTCTAGATTTCTCTTCATCTATCACCTTGAACTCCAAAACTGCATGATCACTCTTTGCTAAAGGGCACTCCACCCTCATCTCCTCAATGACCATTGGCTCTGTACTAAAGACCAAGTCCAGTCTTGACGATGCTCCCTCTCCTCCAAACCTAGTATCTTCTTTGACCCACTGAGTTAACACATTTTCCATTGCCAGTGTCAATAGTGTATTTCCCCATGTTGTCTCTGATCCTTCCATTGACCAGTCCTCCCAACACACCTCTTTACAATTAAAATCTCCCATCATTATAGTTCGTTCACAGCCACCCAACATTTCTTCCAGACATGTTCCTGTATCACTTATCATTTCTTCATATTCCTGTACTGACCATGCATTTGTCTTAGGTGGTACGTACACCACTATGTAGTGCCTCTTTTTCCTTCATTAGTTTCTGCTCTGATCTTTAGCACTTCTGCCTTTCCCATACCTTCTTTCACTTGATCCACCTTTATATCTTTTTAACCAGCAACATCACTCCTCCTCCCATCTTACCTACTCTATTTCTTTTCCAAACATTATATTTCCTTCTCCAAATTAGAAAATTTGTTTTTGTATTTGTGTGTGTGTGTGTGTGTGTGTGTGTGTGTGTGTGTGTGTGTGTGTGTGTGTGTGTCTATAATTTCAGCACCCAAAGAATGTTACAAGGCGGCTTCTCCATCACTTTTCCTAGAGATTCATGTAACTTATCTTTCAAGAGGTCATAACTCGTTTCCAGAGGGCGCTCTTCTCCATTATTCCTTGAAACCCTGTGAGGATTCATCTTTCGAGTTCACGGCCGCCATGGAGATGGCTGATGGCTCAAACGCAGGCTACAGTTTATATTTACCTTCACTGGAGCTAATCAACAGAGACTATATGGAGACGGGAGAGAGAGAGAGAGAGAGAGAGAGAGAGAGAGAGAGAGAGAGAATGGAAACAGTCTATGCCATTGGGTAATTTTAGACACAAGGCGGGATGCATGTAGCTTATCTTTAGTGATTGGTGGAGACAAGGATGGTGGGAGGAGCACTAGGATTTTAAGGACAGCATACGGCGTGTGTAGTTGGTATCCAACACATTATACGGGACAACTGAACTGAAGAAAGCTCAGAAAAGAAATATGACGCCTACATAGGCGTCACCGTATATGCTACTGGGGCTTCATGACGCCTACATAGGCGTCACCATATTGAAGGGGTTAAGGAGTTAAGTTTATTCCCGACTAGTTTTGCTTGTGGCTTCTTCAGGGGAACTGAAGAAGCCACAAGCGAAACTAGTCGGGAATAAACTCAACTCCTTAAACCTGTGTTTCTTTTCACCTCCTCTAATAATAATAATCATAATAATAATAGTAATATTAATAATAAGAAAGTTACCTCCTCCTCCAATAATAATAATCATAATAATAATAGTAATATTAATAATAAGAAAGTTAACTCACAGTATACATGAATGCATTCTTACCGAAGCAAATGCTGCTCTACTTGCATGCTGAGTGAGTGCATGGTGAGGCAATCAAAGTAAAGAAATGTAGCTAGTCATATAACAGGCATGGGATGATGAAGAATAACCGTAAAAGCAAATTATTGTATAGCAATGAATCAAATAGTGGGGAAGACCTGTTGTCACAAAAGTTCTGTAAGCTTGCAATCCTCTTACCTTTCACATACCTACCTATTCATCAGATCTTGAATGATGATTTTATCAACTTTTTTTTTATTTTGATTTTTTAATTTTTTAATTTTTATTTTTTATTTATTTATTTATTTTTTTTTTCTTCCTCCAGTTATCCCACCTTAGACTCCATTACTCTGTCTCTATTTTTGACTTACTGCATCATAATCTTCAGTGTTTCTCTATGTGCTTGATCCTGGGTTTCAAGCAGCACTTAGATGGTCTCCAGGTCCTTGGTGTATATCAGGTTCAGGCTGGTCAACTGGCTGGTTCACTTATGTATGTCACTATGTTGGCTGCTGAAACTTAGTCCTTATTTTACTGATTTGGTGAATTTTCATGATTTTATCAATTCATTGGTATACTTGTAGAAATATTGTAACTGAAGAAAAGAAAATCCAGAAACTTTTAGAGCAAAGTTTGTGTGTACCATATAGCTTGCCCAGCCAGCCAACTGACACTTGTAGAAGGAAGCCAGTTGTTTATGTGTTATTTAGTGAACATAGCTAATTTCTAATTTAAGGTGTGCTTTATGTCTTTTAACAGGTGGAAAGGTAGAGCTACTCACAGAAGACAACCATGAAAAAGTTGTGTCTGGTAAATTTATTTTGATCCGTATGAAGACTCTGATGCCAAATACCCTCTACAGCAAAACTCTTGGTAAGATATTTACTTTTTTTAATATTTCAGTGAAAGGATATTACATGCAATATAATGCATAGGATTCAAGCTTTTCTAATGAGAGCAATGCCACACAGACCTCCTGAAGAAACATGGTCTTCGTGCAGTACCAGAATCAGACATTGGGTTAGCTATTGTCTTTGTAAGCACAAAGAGCCACTGCAACTCTGCCTACCTCGGGCCTACTAGTTTTTTCAGAAGGTCCTCAAGCACACAGTCCTTAGAGGTAAGGAGTGAAATATATTGTCAAATTGAAGATATGACTACTCTTGTGTCACGTGACTCTGTGGTCAGTTTACTTTAGGACTTTCTTTTGCTGTGGATGTACATACCTAGTAGATTGTTTGATATTAAAATCATAATGCTAGCATTCATGAACAGAATTTTAGTGAACATAGATACATTCTTTTTATGGGTAAAAAATTAAGCTTCACACTTTTTGAGTTATCTTATGTCCCTTAGTCTGTTAATGCTACCAAGAATTAATGGCTCCTACTCACTGGCCACATTTACTAAAAGGTCAACACATTTCTATTTTATAATTCTAATTTTATTGTTTATTTGCATGATTAGTCAGATATCTGGTGTGTATCTTCATTATTTCTGGTGTCCATGATTGTTAGTTTTCATCGCTTGAAACATCATGACCAAATGTATGCTTTGATATCGACTTTGTAGTAGCAATAACATTTTTCAGAAAGAGTAACCTCATTAAGATATAAGATCTAGTTATATAGATGGATTGTTTTACTATTTTTCATTAATTTCAGAAACCCAAAATTTTTGCTACAGAAACCCAATCAACAGAATTTTCAGTTAGTCTGACAGGACCAAAAGTTGTACCTGATAGTGGTGAACAGCAACCATCTACTTCTGCCCAGAGTGAAATGGCACCTCCCAAAGTGCCCATCAAGAGGTGTGTGTTTGATTATGATGGATTTTAAAATGCTTATAGGCTCACTTACTCACATCATTTGTTTCTCTCTCTCTCTCTCTCTCTCTCTCTCTCTCTCTCTCTCTCTCTCTCTCTCTCTCTCTCTCTCATGAAGACAATGGCAACTTGTCTCAACAAACTTTTTCATAAGGATATTAATTTAGCATAAAGAGAATTAGGTTTGACACTATTTACTCAACAAACTTCTTCATAAGGATATTAACTTGGCATAAAGAAAGTTAGGTTTGACACTATTTACATGATATATATATATATATATATATATATATATATATATATATATATATATATATATATATATATATATATATATATATATATATATATATATATATATATATATTGTTACGTACACGCCACGGCTGCGGTTAACTGCTACAGCTCACTAGAGTGTTATTCTGGCCAAATCGCCAACTTTGTTACGGTCAGTACAGTGGGGATTATAATACACTCCACAGAGTACTCACTACTATAACTCACAGCCGCTGTAACCCTCAGGTTCTTTCAAGGTCGCCAACAGTGTATAATTTCCCCCACTGTAAGGGAATCTCCTCAACAACTCCTTCTCCTCCTGTACCCAACCAAGTAGAATTTATAAATGGTAGATGCTATGTGTAACAGGGCGAGGCCTTAATACCCCCTAGAGAAACCGCCCACAAGGACAATTCCACTCACTTCTCTATGAAGTATTAATGGCTCTCCGCACGCCTTGTCCACAGATGGTGATGAACCACAGACTGTGACAACACGCGCAGTATATATATTACTATGCTATCCTATTACGACAAGTGCTTCCTGACACCTGTCAGACTGACACCCCTAGCCTACACTACTACAATATATGATGTGTACAGCACATCCGGTGATGTACACACAAGACCAGACACCACCTACGGGTGACAACAACTATACACGGAGTCCAGATACTCGTCACAGACAAGTCGGGCGGACGACAACTACGCACCACTGGCCGACATGAAGCCTCTCAGCATTCAATAGTGTGCGTGGCTACTACCACTACAATACAGTATACTACTGAAACTATACAAAAGATGGTGGGGGCACACAGCCGCCCACCAAACCCCACTGGTGACTACAACCACCAACAGCAAAAACAGGACGAAACAATAACACGTCCCTCCGCGTCGCCACACCCGAGTGGACGAACGCACAACAGGAAATGTAGCCCCCAACCGGCTACACTTTCCTCAGGACAACAAGCTCGTTGTCCTACACAGCCACGGTCTACCGAGTAACAAGCCAGCTACTCAAGGGAGGGCACAACTCCCAGACCGACGACCAGTGAGCACCTAGAGAAGTCCAGCAACATGAATCTCGACTGTGCCAGAGCCACGAGCGTCCGCGTCCACCTCAGCTGAAGACTACCCTGGTACTGATGCGAGGCTCGCAGGCGCAACAAAATGGTGGAGAGAGGGAGGCGGGTTGTCTGCTCAACAGAACAGCCTGAGGGGCCCGCGCTGGGGTGGCCATAGGCTACGCGTATAATATAAATAAATAAAGGGAAATAATGCGATGCTCCTCACATGCCCTCCCTTAACCCCTTTAAAAAACTTTTACAAAACTTTTTTAAAAACCACGAAAAAGCGACCTCGTGGTACCGCAAGATGCTGCCGTGCGTGCGTACACACCAATACATTTCCGTGTATAACTGTGGCCTGAATGCGGATTTTGCCTTTTTCATACTCCACGTGGTTCACTATAAACAAACAAACACTGGAGGCTTATTTTTAGCCACCCCAGCGTAACAAAACCATCCCCCCCACTAGCCAATCAATATCGGAGTTAATTTTTCATGCATAAACTATAAAGCCAATCACTATTCTTTGACATATATTATTCCCACAGTCCCCCCAAGAACATCAGTTCTCTAGTATCGGCCGTGGTGAAACTGTTCTATTGCCTCTAGTTAGAGATAATGGCGTCTGCTTCGTAGCAGCGATGAGGATTATCATAATTATGAGACAGATAGTGAGGATATACTGGAAGACTCTCCAGATGAATATGATTCAGACTATGATCCTGAAAAAGAAATAGGAGAGAGTGATAGTGACAGCAGTGTTGAAACCCTCTCGGCAAGTGAGGGGGAGCAGCCTAGTTATGACTGCCTCAGGGCCACCCTCACCAGGTGCAGAGTGTGTGGTGCTGAATTTATGATTAGTGCACAATTTATGATTATGTTTACATTTTCTTTTATTAATAAAATGACAAAAATATGTTTAGAAAAAAGTACATAACACTGAGTTAGAAAGAAATATAATGTGTAGATCTGGCCATGAGGCACGTGCGCACCCGGACAGGGGGCTGCGGTATAGGAGAGGAACGATTTGTTTACATCGGGGGTTGGCTGCGGTAAGGAAGGGGTTAAAATAAAAAATTTTGGAAACAAAACATTTACAAAAATTTTTTTTAAAAGGCATGGAACTGATTAAAGGGAATGGCCCCGGGACAGACAATCGGCCACAATGTTGTCTGCTCCTTTTTATATGTCTGACAATGATATTGTACTCCTGGAGTAAAAGACTCCAGCGAGTTAAACGCTGATTTTTTAATTTATACTTTTCTAAGAACTAAAGGGGGCTATGATCTGAATAGATGACTACTTGGGGCCCATAAGCGGGGATGTAAATTTCAAAATGCTGCAAGGCTAGCAAAATAGCAAGCAGCTCTTGCTCAATGACTGAATAGTTCTTCTGGGCGGGCGGGAGTAAACTTTTTCGAAAAATAACACACAGGGTGGTTAACACCCTGATCATCAGACTGCACTAAAACTGCGCCTACTCCCACCTGACTAGCATCTACTGCGAGAGCAAAACTTTTTCTGAAGTCAGGGGCCTGGAGCACTGGCATCTCGCATAAAAGGGTCTTAACTCGGTGGAAGGCGCTCTCACAGTCTTCACTTCTTACCCTTTTGCAAGAGATCTGTAAGAGGTGCCAGGAGGGTCGAATACCCCAGTACAAAACGACGGTAGTAACCTACCACTCCTAAGAATCTCTGCAAGGCACGGCGACAGGTCGGTGCGGGGAACCGCCTGATCGCTTCTACTTTGGCTTCAGGAGGAGTGATGTAGCCATGGCCCACTCGGTAACCCAGGTATTATACCCGAGCTTGTACAAATTCACTCTTCTCCAAGTTGACAACTAATCCCGCTTCCTGGAGTCGTGCAAAGAGGGCTTCTACATTAGTCAGATGCTCAGCCCATGTTGTGTCATAGATGACCACGTCATCAATGTATACTACACAGTGAGTCAGACCATCAGTAACTCGGTCCATGAAACGCTGAAATGTGGCTGGGGCATTTCGCAGCCCATAAGGCATCACTTGGCACTGATAGACAGCGCCGTTGGCCACAAAACTCGCTATCTTCTTAGCCCGCTCCGTCAATGGGACCTGCCAGTACCCCTTGACAAGGTCCACTTTGGTGATAAAAGTAACTGACCCGATTCGGTCCACAGAGTCATCTACACGGGGCAAGGGATAAGTGTCTACTTTTGTTAGAGCATTAACCCGCCTGAAGTCAATACAAAACTTGACCTTGCCATCAGGCTTAGGTTGCAGGGTGACTGGGGAACTCCATTGACTGTAAGTCCGAGTAATGAGCCCATGCTCAAGCATGTACTCCAACTCCTTCTCCACCAGTGCTTGCTTCATAGGATTTACTCGGTACGGGGGCAGTTTGACAGGCTCTGCGTCCCCAACATCAATATCGTGTGCTATCAACTGTGTCCTGCCCGGGACACTGCTAAACACTGAAGAGTACTTCCTCAGCCGCCGAAGCAACTCATCTTGCTGATCCCCTAAATGTTCAACCTTTTCCCTCAAGAGATGGAGGCTATTCCGTTCCCACTGCCCTGGGTAGTAACAGGCTCTCTCTCAGCCCGGCGGGCCTGAGAGCGGGTAACAACATTTACAGAGTCTTGCACCACTGGCCCAGACTCCTCAGCAACCTCATCCTCATCAGAGGTTGGGATCCATACACGACCACCAGCCAAATCATTTCCAAGCAGGAAGTCCACTCCTGCGACTGGCAGTTCGTCTGCCACTGCTACCTGAGCCGTATCAGTGACAAGAGGACATGACAGCGTCACCTCAGCCATCACGAACTCCTCCACAGTGTTAAGTCCACGACACAACACTGCCTTGCTAGATGTCACCTTCCTACCAGTGACATTTCGGCACACTGACTGCTGTGCTCCCGTATCACGCAGTACGGTGACGGGATACTTTGTGCCATCAATCTCAACAGTGCCTCCACACAGGAAAGGACGGCACCAGTCAAGCTCACTATCCTTAGGCGGGCGAGGCAACAGGGGGAGGGACAGGGGGCCAACCTGCTCTCCCTCCTCCAAACACAACTCAGGCACACGCCGTGCCTTCTCACTTCTAAAGCCTGAAGGAGCAGTCAACTCATCACCACGAACTGTGTCAGGCCACACCAACAAGGCAACTGGTTTCTGCGAGGACTTGGGAGTTTCAGCTGTTACTAACTTTGGGCAATTGAACTTAAAATGCCCTTTTCCTCGGCAGTGATAGCACGTAGGCTGGTAATCATACTTGGGCGTTCTAGGGGCCGCCTTCCCGCCGTCCGTCCTTCGCAGAAGAAGGAGGGTGGGGCCTGGGGCTTTCCCAAACCCATCTTACTGCCGAATCCAGTATATCGCCTAAAGTGGCCTGGAGAGCCCGAGGAAGAACTGCCACCACTCCCTGGGCCTCCCTTAGGACCACCTTCCTTACGACTCCAACTCCCAGGCTGCTGCACAGGACGGTGGGCCAACACATAATCATCAGCCCATGTAGCAGCCTCCTTCAAAGTCCTAAACCTCTTCTCCCTCAACAGAGGTACCAGCTCCTTATCAGCAATATCAATGAACTGCTCCATAACTACTAACTCCTTCAAAGCCTCGAGAGAGTCAACACCCTCGCTTGCAATCCACCTCTCAAACACTTGCTCCAGTGAACGAGCACACTCGAGGTAGGAGTCACTTGCTCGCTTCCTCTTTCCTCTGAATTGCAAGCGATAGGCTTCTGGTCGCAGCTCATATGCCCGCAAGATGTCAGCCTTAAACTCCTCATAATCATCCAGATCATCAGCTGACATTTTATCATAAACTTCAAGGCTTTTCCCTTGAGTTTATTCGCAACCAAGCCTACCCATCTCTCTCGAGACCAAGCAAACTCCTTGGCTTTCCTCTCGAAGCGAACAAACCATTCAGCTACTTTAGCCTCATCAAATTCAGGGACTAGCTGGAGACTTTGAACTAAAGTACGCTCTACACTCTGTTCTCCTCCTCCTCCTACACTACCAACAACTCCAGGCGTACTTACTGCATGGCGAGTTCTCTCCCACTCCAACTCTCTATCTTTATCTGCCCTTTCTCTCTCCATCTCCAATCTCATCATCTCCATCTCTCTAGCCTCCTTCTCTGCTGCTAGTCTCTGAATGTCTCGTCTTTCTTCCGCTTCTCTAGCCCTCTCCTCAGCAGCTAGTCTCTTTAACTCTCGCCTCTCTTCTGCTTCTATCTCCATTTTCCTCATTTCCAGCTTCAATCGCAGTTCCTCCAGTCTGGCAGCTGACTGGACACTATCAGCAATACTGCTTGCTGGACTAGATCGTCGGGAGCCTCCCCTGCTTCCGATACTTCTGCCAGGGCTAATATATCCCACATCACCTTCACTGGGACCGCCACGTCCGTTATCATGAGACATACGTGCGTCCTCACTGACCCCACGCGCGGCCAACGACTCATCATACCCACGTGGTGAGTCTCGCCGGCTCACACTCGCATCCTCACCCTCCACTGGTGAGGTGAAAAGGCCAGTAACTCTCCATGGTGCTCACAGGACTCGTTCTCACAAACAATAAAATAATATAAGTAATAATACCCCACACAATACACTACACCACTATAAAAGCACTTGGTTTATCCTGGCGAGGTCGCCACTTTATGTTACGTACACGCCACGGCTGCGGTTAACTGCTACAGCTCACTAGAGTGTTATTCTGGCAAAATCGCCAACTTTGTTACGGTCAGTACAGTGGGGATTATAAAACACTCCACAGAGTCCCCACTACTATAACTCACAGCCGCCGTAACCCTCAGGTTCTTTCAAGGTCGCCAACAGTGTATAATTTCCCCCACTGTAAGGGAATCTCCTCAGCAACTCCTTCTCCTCCTGTACCCAACCAAGTAGAATTTATAAATGGTAGATGTTATGTGTAACAGGGCGAGGCCTTAATACCCCTAGAGAAACCGCCCACAAGGACAATTCCACCCACTTCTCTATGAAGTATTAATGCCTCTCCACACGCCTTGTCCACAGACGGTGATGAATCACAGACTGTGACAACACGCAGTATATATATTACTATACTATCCTATTACGACAAGTGCTTCCTAACACCTGTCAGACTGACACCCCTAGCCTACTACTACAATATATGATGTGTACAGCACATCCGGTGATGTACACACAAGACCAGACACCACCTACGGGTGACAACAGCTATACATGGAGTCCAGATACTCGTCACAGACAAGTCTGGCGGACGACAACTACGCACCACTGGCCGACATGAAGCCTCTCAGCATTCAATAGTGTGCGTGGCTACTACCACTACAATACAGTATACTACTGAAACTATACAAAAGATGGTGGGGGCACACAGCCGCCCACCAAACCCCACTGGTGACTACAACCACCAACAGCAAAAACAGGATGAAACAATAACACGTCCCTCCGCGTTGCCACACCCGAGTGGATGAACGCACAACAGGAAATGTAGCCCCCAACCGGCTACACTTTCCTCAGGACAACAAGCCCGTTGTCCTACACAGCCATGGTCTACCGAGTAACAAGCCAGCTACTCAAGGGAGGGCACAACTCCCAGACCGACGACCAGTGAGCACCTAGAGAAGTCCAGCAACACGAATCTCGACTGTGCCAGAGCCACGAGCGTCCGCGTCCACCTCAGCTGAAGACTACCCTGGTACTGATGCGAGGCTCGCAGGCGCAACAAAATGGTGAAGAGAGGGAGGCGGGTTGTCTGCTCAACAGAACAGCCCGAGGGGCCCGCGCTGGGGTGGCCATAGGCTATGCGTATAATATAAATAAATAAAGGGAAATAATGCGATGCCCCTCGCAATATATATATATATATATATATATATATATATATATATATATATATATATATATATATATATATATATATATATATACAATGCTTACTCCAATTTTGCGAGTTCAAATTTTGCAATATGCCAATTTTGTGACCAAGGACCAAAAATTGTAAGATTAAACAAATACTTACCAAGTGTGAAGTTTGATCGTAATTTCACGAACAGTTTAACTGCATCACTTAGGATTAAATGAGATGCCCGTGTCACCTGCCACACGCCAGTGTGTAGGTTTGAGGAAGCAGCAAAAAAACAGTAATAAATATAGCACATAAATCATCTGGTGATTTCCACATTCAACACTGTGTAGGCAGAGGGAAAGGAAGAGTGGGCATTTAATCCTAAGTGACGCAGTTAAACTGTTCGTGAAATTACGATCAAACTTCATACTTGGTAAGTATTCGTTTAATCTTACAATTTCACTTCACGATAGTTTAACAGTGTCACAATGAATTCAATGAGAGCTTTAGAGTGATTCATCAAACCTACAAGAGAAGTGTTTTGTGGATACTGTATATATATATATATATATATATATATATATATATATATATATATATATATATATATATATATATATATATACATTTCAAAGCAATATATAGTTATTTGAGAGGTATACAACCTGAAACATGTATGTATGCATAAGACAAACACAGCAATCCCAAAGAGATGCTTTAATCAATTAACTCCAGAACAGAAAAACAGAAATACATTGGCTCAGAACAGTGCATAATTTTATACACACAAGAAAGGAGATAAACCCGACAAACAAAAACTTAAGACAACACAGCATTTGCAAACTGACAATGTTTATTTAGAGGTCTGTAATATTTTGCAAAGGTTGATGCATTGGTCCAACCCACAGAGGACAAAATGGTGGATAGTGGGAGCTTCAGGGCTGCTTTACTGGATGAAGCTGATCTGGTGGAATGAGGAGAAAACAGAAAGATCAATGCCAGTAGCTCTCATTGTATCTTTGGTCCAACGACGTAAAGTGTCCCTTGATGCCAATTTTATGGGTTGTTTCGTTGTTAGAAAAAATCTGGTAATATTCCCCCTTAAGGTGGTAATTCGTTAATTTGGTAAAAAAAAAATTGAAAAATTGGAAACTTGGTTCTGGGGTTCGTCTCTGGAGAGGGAAGCCATGGCCGAAGTTGCCAGGTGCATAACGCACTTCTTACCTGGTAATGGCGGGTTTAAAGGGCCGGCCCTTTAAATACCCAAGCGTGCATACGCCCCTTTTTCTTCTAGTCTTTGTTTTGCTTGTATTTATTTCCTTTTTTGAGCTGTTTTATTTTTTTTTGCGTGATGTATGATAGTTTAGGATCAGGCAGTGAGGGTGAGGAAGACACTACTCCCTCAGTACCAATCGATACAGCCTTAGGGAGTGCGCGTGTGTTGATCGTATTTTACTTGTGTTGGGTTCCCAAATTGTGACAATGCCACGTGTAAGGCCATGATGTAACATGGCCTGAAACTATCTAAACAGCCACTACCAGCCTCCAAGCAGTTGTCAAGGGATTATGTAAGTGCATATCTGAGTTTGGTACATATTGGAGTGAGTTATGTGGGGGTTTTGAAGATGTTCACAGAAAAATGCATTTTTCTCGACTTTCAGTTTTTCAGCATATACTGTTGAATAACTTTTTCAGTAATTGGTCAATTTAAAAAAATTTTGCAGCAAAATGATCAACAACCTCATCTTAACAAATGCAAGCATGATGATGCATGAACTCACTCAAATAAATTTACAACAGGCTTTTAAACTCAAATTTTTGATGAAAAAAAAAGGTAACAATTTGGCGTGTAATGAAATTGTTATAACATAGGTTATGTGTATGCCGATGCTTACATTTATTTGTTGTTATGTATATTATATGTGGTTAAGAGGAAATTGCCACACTGTTATTAGTTTTGATTTTATAATGGTATTTTGAATTATTTTCTTATCGCTGAAAAAATATTTATTGCAAAAAAAACTACGCCACATTTGTGTACCAAATTAACACTGAAGACGTACACCATAAATGTACACCTTGTGTATAAATATTATTGAATTCGGTGAAAAAATAGCAATGGGAGAGCCAAAAAACCGATATTGATATCGAGTCTTCGAATAACAACCTTAAGCCTTTCGTTCTGTCAAGGTAGTGTAAACTAGTGGTAAAGACACATACATGTCTGTCTGGTACATATGCTTCAAAGACTAGTTCTGACATATGATTACCGGGCCTAGATGTTTTGAGAGGGTCTCCTATTCGGAACGAAATCTTAGAGTCTGAGATACTCATATTCCTGATGTCCAGTAAGTGTAGTGCTTGACCCCGTTGGCCAGATGTTAGGAGCATTAGCATTGTTAATTTCCTCAATAACTGAATGAGTGATAAGTCTATATCCCGGCCTAGACTCTTTAGGTGATCTAAAACCAATTCTGGATCCCAGGTGGATTGAAGGCGAGCAAGGGATGGTTTCTCCTGGAAAACCGCTTTCATAAACCTGCGAACTAAGAGGTGCCTCCCTGCAGGCTTACCATTGACAAAAGCTACTGTTGAGATGGCTGACTGGAGAGTGTTCATAGAGCTTGTTACCGCTGCAGGAGGCGGTAGATGATGATGATGATGATGATGAGGATAATGAGACCTCACATCGACGCAATTGGTATATTTGGTCGAAACCTAGAAAGAAACATTCACCTTAACATTGGTAATTTCAGTAAATAGCAATACTCACGCCCCTCCAGTGAAATAGGTAAGAGAGAGAAGAGCCCTTCGCTTGATGAAGGTCAAACTCATCTCTCTCTTGCTCTTCACCATCCGAAGCTGAGCATCATAATAATAGAAAAACAACAGTACATCCTTAATACATATATATTACATAAAGGCACTCGTTCACAGTCTCTGACTGTCCCGAGCACACATCAAATGTGTCACAGACATTATTAATATTCTGAAGTGCACCAATAAGTATCACTAACTTCAAAGCACTTTCACTTACGTGTTACGGGTCTGGGGTGTCCTGGTAAACTTAAGCGGTGGTAAAACTTCTCTGCACACGAAACCTTCAACGACACGTCCTCCTCCTTCGAACCTGTGCTGTATTCTCCCCGCAGGCCTCACTGTGACACCTAGTCTCCCTACATATGAGGTCATAGGTCACCGATGCTGGCCATTTGTATAAGGCGTCTTTCTTCGCTTAGGCCCTACATCAGCATTTCTTAAACCAAAACATGGCTCTTCTGCTCTCCTCTCTCTCTCTCTCTCTCTCTCTCTCTCTCTCTCTCTCTCTCTCTCTCTCTCTCTCTCTCTCTCTCTCTCTCTCTCTCTCTCTCTCTCTCTCTCTCTCTCTCTCTCTCTCTCTCTCTCTCTCTCTCTCTCTCTCTGGTCTCTCTCTCTGGTGGTAGCAGTAACAGAGCTATAACCTCAGCCTTTCTCTTTCTTAAACTCCAAAAACAAGTAATCAAGCAAAACATTTACAGGTGGTGAAAATGGATCAATTTCCCTCCTGCAACAAAATGACACCCATCTTTCGACATGTTTCCCATATTGTGCTTTTGTGCTCTTTCTCCACGAGTTAAGCAGAAATCTGGCAACCTCTGGCGAAAGGCCTTGATTTTGGAAGGCTTGCCTGATAAAATCATCACTGCCAGGATTAACTTCTGGGCCTGTGGATGTACCAGGGAGGGAAGTTGCGGTAGGATCAATGAATGTCGAGGGAGCAAAAGAGAAGTGCTTACCAGCAGTTGAAGAGCTTTTGGAAACCATACTTGGGTCGGCCAAAGAGGTAGGATTGTCAAAACTGTTGCCCTGTCTGCCTGTATCTTCTGCAATACTCTGCCAATGATCCTGAAAGGTGGGAAGGCATATAACTCCCCATTAGCCCAATTGAGTGTGAATGCATTAATGTATAGCCGAAGGATCTGGCTTCCAGGCAACGTAAATGGGTAGCTGAGCATTGATTTTAGTGGCAAAAAGGTCAATATCTGGGGTATAGAAGGTCTGGCACAGTAACTTGAAGACCTTGGGCAATAACATCCATTCCGTATCTAAGTTTTTACACGGGATTCTCTATCTGCCTCAACATTATAGAGCCCCTTTATATACTCTGCTGACAAAGTAATCCCTCGTGACTCAGCCCAAGCAAAGATATTTTCTATTACAGTATTAAGGGCAGGTTTAGTGCTGCCACCCCTGTCTATACAGGCAACAGCTGTGGTGTTGTCCAACCGAAGGCAGATATGAGTATCCTTGAAATCCCTGCATAAAGATGTAAGGCCCAACAGAATAGCTTTCAGTTCTGACACGTTAATATGATCTAATTCTACATGAGCCCAGTGACCTCCGGTCTTGGTATCTCCTGTTGTTGCACCCCAACCAGTCAGACAAGCATCAGAGAACATTTCTATCTGGGGGGAAGAAGATTGTAGAGACTTAGATTGAGTGTCTATGTTGTCAATCCACCAAATGATTAACTTCCTAGCATGATTATCCAGGGTAATTGTGGAGTGATAATCCCCATGATGTCTAGCTAATTCTCCATTCCTAACAATCTCCAAATATTTATACCTCACTTGGGCCAATTCAACAGCAGGGTCAGACGCCACAGTCATTCCAATAAAGGAGGCCAAGTCATGCAAAGTGACAACACCCTTTAGGAGAAGTTTGCCTTGCTTTTTGATGTACTCTCGTCTACGAGAAGGCAATGTGGCAGTCATATTGGCAGAGTTTAACACTACTCCCAGGAATTCCACCTCTTGGGTGGGTGTGAGTACAGATTTTGGAACATTGATTGTGAGCCCTAGCGAGTAAAAAAACTTCATAGCATAACCCACATTGATCCTTAATTCCTCTGCTGATGAGGCAATAAAAAGGCAGTCATCTATGTAAGAAATTACACAAATCCCAAGTGTCCTGAGGTGAGAAAGGGCTGGTTTTAATAATTTAGTGAAAACTCGAGGAGCCGAAGTCAGTCCCTGAGGAAGACACGTAAACTGAAAGCAGTCATTCCTCCAAAAGAATTGGAGCCATTTCCTATCTCCTGGAGTAATAAACACAGAAAAATATGCATCTTTGAAATATATAGTAGAGAAAAAACAATTAGGTTGAATTAACTGAATCACATCCTTGATGGAGTCCATTTTAAAATGTATGTGTGTAATATGTTCATTCAGTTCTTTCAAATTGAAGATAACCCTGGCTGAACCATCTTTCTTAATAGTTGGGAATACATTAGAAATAAAACCCTGTAGCTATGGTTCAGATCTTTCAACAATTTTGTGTTTAAGGAAACCCACCATAGCAGAATCCAGGGCAAGAGTGTCTGCTACCGAGAGGTGAAGTGGGGAAGGAATTCCTATCTGCCTGGGCAAACTATCAAACTCAAGAATTCTACCATCCACAACATCATGGATCCATCTGTCCTTGGACAGGGCTTGCCAATGCAGCCTGGCTACATAGATTTTGCCACCCACAAAATTTTCAGGAGTATTGAACAAGGGGCAAAAAGAATCACTCACTGGAAGCTGGTTTACTGGGAGGTGGATAGTCTGTGCGTCCCCCTCCCCTAGGATGCCCTGTGGCCTAAAAAAGGCTTTGCCTGGGGCCTTGGTCTGTCCTGTTGGTAGTGTTGCCGAGGCAACTGCTGAGAATAAGAGCGACGAGGCGCTTGTCTGTGCTGGGGAAACTTCCTCGGGCCTGTAGATTTGTAAAGACGGAAGAAGGGCCTTCCTAACTTCTTTGTCTTATGGATATCGTCGCACTTCTTGGCAACGTCAAAAGGAAACAACTCATCTTTGCCAACCTCGCTGTCCCACCTGCAGAGATCTACAAGGGCTGAATCGTGCACATGGATACGTGCCACTTCATTCCTAAGGTGGTTAATATAGTTCACAGAGGAGGTCAAAAGTTGAAGGCTGTTATTAAAACCATGTAGGTAGCTGTTGATAGAACCGCCTTTCCGGTCTCCTATATCACTTATGCACTGAGCAATGGGTACCAGCGCCTTGGAAATCAAACCATTGGTATAGACAAGTCGGGTGTTGATAAGGCAACTCCCTACACTCATGGCCTTAGTGAGAGCAGAGTTGGTTGAAGGCATGGATATTGCTGGGCAGCTTGATTTTCCCACAGGTGAGTTTCACACCCTCAGATGTAGGCCGACGTCTCAAACTTGTATTGAGTATGGCAGCCAAGCGTTCAGACAGCGGCTCGCCCCTTTCTTTCTCACCGTGGAAGTGGCCAGAGAGCTCCTCAAGAGGTTTAAGGAAGTCAGCGTCGTCCTCGGTCACATTTGGGTCAAGTTGTGCACAATTGAACTGGTCCAGTTCATCCATGCAGTCTGGGACGTGCTGGGGAGTTCTTCTTCCTCACTTTCCAAGGAAGACAGGGTATGGAAGCCACTGAAGTCGTTTCTGGGGACGTCCGAATCTGAGCCTTTCTCAAGCTTATCGATCAAGCCACCTACTAAAGCACTCAGCCTGTCATACCTGTCAGCCATAGATGAGTAGGCAGAAGGATCGGAGACGTGACTCGGCCCTGCCACTGGTGGCGTTGCCGTGGCGTCCTCTGTCGGTCCGGCGGCCCCAGTTCTGTTTTGGTCATTTGATGTTGCGGGGTCTTGCCTATGCAACGGCGCTCCCTTTGGGCGAGCACTGCAAGCTTCAGGGCCATCCTTTCTTTTCTTAGCGTCCTTGTCAGGGGGAGCCATCTCACGCCTTTTTCTGTTCGAGGACGAGGAGTAGGAAGAGCAGAAACGCCTTGGCGTCCCTTCCGGAACCTTCTCACGGTCCGCCATAAGAGGGCTGCAAATAAAAGCAAAGCTCTGGGTCACACAACAGGGCAGACACCAAATAATGATCCAAGGACCATGTATATCCAACAGATTGCTTACACTGAGGTGTAGCACCAGAAAAAAACAGATGAGGTGAAGGCTTACCAGGCCAAACTCCTTGGAGAGTGCCGGTAACCAAAGTAAACCGCAGACGAGGAGCAGCGATGTTTACGGTGTGGCAGCTGGGAGCGAACTGGCATGTGGTGGGTGACGCGGGCATCTCGTTGAATCCATTGTGACGCTGTTAAACTATCGTGAAGTGAAATTGCCTTTTTAAAATTTCCCCATCTTGCTCTTTTCTCCTGGTATTGCGAGTGGTGGCAGGAGAGAGAACGTTCCCGCAAATTATATATTGCTGTGTTATATAGGCAATGTTTTATTAATTATTCATATTTATCATATTATATTATATTATTATCATATTTATATTATATTTATCATAGTTTGGTGGTTTTTGGCTAGTTTTCATAAAAAATGGCGGTAATTCAACGAAGCTCATATGGCAACACTGCTCCGCTCCCTCCCGCCTTCCATTTGTTTACGTACACCTCCATGGAGTTCTCTCTGCAAATTTGGAGGAATCCTTGTGCTTGACTTTGTGCGACATGGCGCCACCAATCAAGAAAAACATTAGGCTAACTTTGCAGCAGAAGATGAAGATAATGAAGATGAAAAGAGATGGAAAAAAGAACTGTGATATTTCCAAAGTTTGGTGTGGGAGAATCAACTGTGAGAATGGTGTTTAAAAAGTGAGAAAATTGAAAAGCTGTAAAAACCTATGGGGGACAGATTTTTTATTCTCGTAGCCATTGTACAAACACTGTGATCATTCATATGGAAAGATACCTGGCTCAATATATGTATGTGATATAAATATGGGCAAAATATTAGGAAAATATTGAAAAATTAGGCGACCATGGACGAGGAGTCCACCATATTCAAAGTTTTCCATAGGAATAATACTTCCAATTTTGCGATTTCTAAATTTGTGACTCACGATGCCGCCCCATTTCTCGCAAAATTAGAATAAGCACTGTATGTATATATATATATATATATATATATATATATATATATATATATATATATATATATATATATATATATTATTTATTTTCTTTTTAAGACCACTTACAACTAGTGACAGTGATGGAGTCAATGTCAAGCGCAGGAACAGAGCATCCTCTCCTGACCTCACAGAGCCTCTTTCTTCCATGGTAAGTCACTGATGACACTCATTAGAATATGATAAATGGGTTATCAGGTGATTTGATTTCTGATTAGAGTATTGAATGACTTAAAATTGAAACCTTCCTTATCAAGGTATTGGTGAAGAAGTAAGTTTTACTGCTGTAGATGAGAATCATAGTATAGATTCTCGGAGAAATTTTGCTATATTTCCTAATGAGACTGTAAAAAGAGTTAAGTTCATTAGTTTTTAAGATCTTTGGAAGCTGTCTATTTTCTTACCACAAATAGCTTCACAAGATTTTCAGTGTAGTGTGTTGCTTGTATTTCTTTGTATATAATGCATATATTTAAACATATATGATGTCTCTCTCTCTCTCTCTCTCTCTCTCTCTCTCTCTCTCTCTCTCTCTCTCTCTCTCTCTCTCTCTCTCTCTCTCTCTCTCTCCTTGTATATAAGAGAAATCTGACACTTGCGGTAAAACTGAAATTAAAAATAGAAAACAAAAAAATCAGATATCTTTGTGTGTTTACTAGAAGACGTTCTTTACTTAGAGAAGAAGGGTTATGCATGCTTCTGATATTTACATAAATATTCTTCTAACACTTATTGAATTGAACATCAAGTTTGAGGAAAATCCCTAATCACAAAAGAGTGAAGGTAGAGGAATATCCCTTATTGCAAAATTTTTCAAATTTTTTGTACATGTCTGACTGGACCTCCATTAAAAAAAATAGAAAAAAACAATCATATCAGGTAACTTTGTCTGATTACTAGAAGACATTCCTTACTAAGAGAGGATGCGTTCTCTATGGATTTGAAAGGAATTCGAGTCCCTAGGAGTGCAGCATAGTTCTTAAACATTCTTCTGTTTAAGATTCAATAAAAACTTTAGAAAAGACTTACTTTTTTTTAGGATGCGTTCTCTATGGATTTGAAAGGATTTCGAGTCCCTAGGAATGCAGCATAGTTCTTAAACATTCTTCTGTTTAAGATTCAATAAAAACTTTAGAAAAGACTTACTTTTCACTCATACTTAATGTTTACTTCATTATTCTTCTACTCTTAATACTTTTGAATTGTATGTCAAATTAGAGAAAATCCCTTACCACAATACTTTTTTTTTCAATTTTTCGTACATTGAAAAGATCAAAATAAATTTTCATTTCCAATAACTTTGTCTGTTTACCAGAATGCATTCTTTGCTTAGGGAGGAATGATTTTATATGCTTTTGAAAAGATTTTGAGTCCCTAGAAATACAGCATTGATCATGAACACTTTTATGTTAGAGATAAAATAATATCCAAAAAAAAGCTTTTTTTCCATTTATACATAATTTTTACATCAGTATTATTATTCTTCTAAAGGCAGGTTCACACGTGCCAATTTGCGACTTTTTTTTTTTTTTTTACGTACGTAGAGTTTATTGTATTTTTCATTTCATGAAACATGGGTTAATTTATGAATATGTAACCATTATACACATGTCTTGTAGGAAAAAAATATCGATAAAATTATTAAAAAAGCCTCATTCAGAAGTTGTACGTCTGGCAGCATCACTGAGCATGGTAAATTTAAAGCTCCAGCTGGACATTTAAAAATGACAATTTTGAACTATAACTTTTATTTTTACTTTTCTATGCCCATTTCGAGTTATATGGAAGAAAAAAAGAAAGTGGAATTTTTGGTGACCTGGACGAGTATTGGGAGGTAAATCAGTGCTGACCGGGTTAAGAGTGAATTTGTAAAGTGATTTAACAAAATTTTCAGTTTAAGTTTGATAATTTTCTTGGAAGATGTGGGAATAGTATTGGAAATATGTTGATAGAAGCCATAGATGTGGAACAAAAGTTGCAGAATCTCTTCTTATCTATATTTTATAACAAAGTGATTGTAAACCCTCTGTTTCCCATTTACCTAACAGGATTTGTGTGATAAGAATACTGAAGTTGATGATATAAAGATGGAGGTAACTGAGAAGACATTCAATCCTGAACACACCAGCACTCAAAGAGATTATCCAGCTCCTTCCACAAGTTTAGATCCTTCTACCTCAGTTTCCTTTGCACCTTACACACTTCCAAGCTTAAAGACATTAGAAAATGAAGAGGAGGAAGAGACTGAGCCTTTCCAAGGTAACAGACATCAGGAAGACTTGCTACATGGAGAGGAAAGAGTTGCAGTGATGAGAAAGGAAGAACCAAGAGTAAAGCCTAATTACAGAAATGATTTGAAGTTTGATGAGTGGTGGAAAGGGGATAAAGAGGATGATGATGCAGGGAGAAAGAGAACGAGGTGTGAAGAAACATCACCTCAGGCTCAGGAGAACAAGAAAAGTAAGACTGATAGTTTCAGTAACAAAAACAGTCTTAGTACTCATACTGATTGTGATGACAGTAATAGGGTCAACAGCATCAACAAGAGGAAGGCAGCAGATAATGATGGGGACATATTTGCACTACCGCGACGGGCACGACAGAGAGAGGTGAGTGAAGGTTATTATTATTATTATTATTATTATTGTATATATATATATATATATATATATATATATATATATATATATATATATATATATATATATATATATATTTTTTTTTTTTTTTTTTTGCATTAGTATCTGTTATATGTTTTCAGTGAAACTCGTTAATTTGCATTTTTGTTGTTGATGAACATAATTACCAAATTTTATGAGCTATAAATCATATGAGTTAATAAAATGTATAGATTTAATTAATTCTGGTGCATTTTTCTTCTTTTAAGGAAAATACAAAAAATTGAAGTTTAGATTTTTGCATATTTTGACAAATTTTCTTTGATTTTCTTGAAAATTTGTCACAAGATACTTTGATGGTTTTCTAAAGAATTTGTGACAATTTTTATTTTTGCTTTTGTTGTTGGGAAATCCAAAATTTTTCCTCATGTGCACATTTTTCTTCTAGAAATTGAACTAAAGATTTCATCAAATTTGTCACTCCATTTTAGGAATTTTAATTCAATTTTTAATTACACCAAAATTAATAATATTGGACAATAAGTGGCAGAAAAATATGCCACAGTAGTGGAATAAGGTAGTTTTGAGATATATAGGTTAAAATTTGAAAGGACACACACACTTTTCATCCATATATAATTATGAAATACTGGAAATTTTTTGGTGTGAAGTATTATAATGTACTTGTTATGAGTTGTAGAAGATTTTGAGGCATAATTGCAATTGCATTAACAGTTGACTTGGTTTATTGGCATTTGGAATCTCATATATGGAACATTACACACTTCATTTTTGCAATGAGGGCATGCCACATTAATGCCCAGTGATTGGTGATGAGTTTCAAGCCAGACTTTTTTTTTTTTTTTTTTTTTTTTTTTTTTTTTTTTAGGATGTTCTTCACCAGTGTGTGAAGCTGTTACATTGATGCTGAAACATTATCTCCACTTTTGAAGATCTTCATCAATAGATTCTCTCCACCAAGAGATTCTGTTGTTAGTGGAAACAATGATGTTAAAGGCAGTGGCTGTAATTGTACATTTGTAATTTTTTTGTATATTATAGGCAGCCAAAGCCTTACAAGAAAAAGCTGGCAAATGACAAATAAGATTTTGTATGTATTAGTGAAGAAAGTATACTTAATATATACAGTGAACCCCCATTTTTTTATGGTTGAGTTATCACCGGTCCAGTGTTACACAATTTTTCATTGGAACTTTAACTATTTTTATATTGTTGAAAATCCCATTTTATTGTGAAAAAAAAATTATCATTATATTTGATTAAATACAAGTTAAATTGATGGAGGAAATACTTATACGTTGGCTGGAGCCTTAACAGTAGCCTATAGAAACACTTGCCTCTGATTGACTGTCATTAACACACCTTCAAAGAAAGGAACAAGACCACACCACTGTTCCAGTCCTGATAGAACCATCTCAGTATTTTTATTATATGTGTTTGAATACAACAAGTTGCAAATATAATGAATCTCTTTACCAAATTTTTATTATAATTATATACCAAATTTTGATTATTAAGTGAATACCTTTACTAAATTTTCTTATCAATAAAGACAATGAATAGCCATTTTTGGGGTGACATCAATATAATGAAGATTTTAGCACTTAACAGGTGTTTCTGGAATGTAACCTTGTAAAAAAATTGAATGTTCAATGTAATGCTTTCCTGTACTTTTTTTTTTTTATATAAGCTTTAATTTTATTTTTCAGAACTTTTTTTATGCTGATAATTGTCCATCACATTACTGCCAGAATCCTATTTTACAGTTTATGGACTAAAAGTGTGTATGTAGATAAACATTATGATTTCAAATAAAAATGGTGTCACATTACAAAGGTTGCCAACAGGCAAGGTATAGATATGTCAATATTCTAGACAAATATCATTTTGCTGCTATGAATAATTTTAATTCTTTTAAATCAAAACCACTGGAGTGGATTTATTGGACTAAAAACTTTTAATATATTTTTTCCAGAGAACAGTGGAAAATTTAACACCCAAAGAGACTGCTGACACAGAGCTGTTTGATCTCCCTGCTCGAACTCAACGTGCTAGGAGACTCCTGTCCAACCAAGACAGCTCCTTGATTCCTCCAACGCTCCCAAGCCCAATCCAGGAAACTCCAGACATTGCACCCACTCCCACACCTGAGTCTAAAACAATTGTGACAACAGTGAAGGAAGGACTATCATCCAGCAAATTTATTGACAGGGTTAGTCTCATTCTCTTGGTAAATTTTATTGATTTCCAATTTGGTTACCTATCATGATTTAGAGATTATAAACAGGTGACAAACTTAACTTTTCATAACAACTAACTGTTTACATTAAAAATGATCTTGTGGCCAGTGATTTAAGTTATCAGTAAAATGCTAACTTTATTTTTTACTATTTTCATAATTTATACTCTTGAATAACAATCAATTTCACATTATATTATATGATAGATGTTGTGTATGTACTAGCTTGTGCGGCTGCATGGTCTTTACCTTTAAATATTATTTTTCTATGCATAATGTGTTAACTTTTTGGTGAATAGTTTAAGGAAAATAATGCTCAAAAGGACAACTATATATGTATGTCTACATATTACTTGTTTTGTGTGTGTGTGTGTGTGTGAGAGAGAGAGAGAGAGAGAGAGAGAGAGAGAGATTTGCCTTTGAGTCAGATATCTGCCCATATTCACCCACCCCAGATAAGGTGCTGCTAGCTGTTTTCTGTTGCCCGGAGTGAAGAAGTTAAGCTAATGTATTTTGTCTGGGTAATAGCTCACCTTAGTGATCTTATTTTGGGAATTTGACTGTTTCTTATTTTCCTGAATTGGGCCAGGTAAGAATAGAAAGCACAATTGTGCTAATGTACGAATCTTTTTGATGCGTGACGTGTCATCCAAGGGGGATCAGATGGGTTGACTGTGATGGTCTTTGCTGGGAAATAGCAGTGGAAGGCTTCTCTGGTGGTAGTGATGTAATTGCTATTTAATGTAGACGTGGAGAACATCTACATTAAATCAGTACAGCATCACAAGGGAGGCAGCTTTGGCTTAGGACAGTCATGGTTAAGTTGAAGGTGGCTTGCTGATTGGTGGGAAGTTCACAACCTGGGTAAAGTTAAGCTGGTGTAAAATGTCACTGATATCCAAGCAGTGGAAGTCCCCACAGATGACCAGCAGGATACCTCATCCTTAGAGCATCAGCAATGTCAGTTGTGTGTGTGTGTGTTTGTGTGTGTACATAATTGACACCAGGAAATGCTTCTTTAGCTACAATTACTTTCTTTACATTTGTGGTCACACATGTTCATCATCACCCCTAATGTCATGAACTCAAGTACTTTATTTGACTGCAGGAAGAAACGGATATTGTCAAGGACACAGACAATACAGGAGAGCTGACTATGTCCCGCACATTGGTAATAGTGAAGCCCATGGTGAAGGTTCAGCCAATAGTATTACAGACTCCATCTGTTAAATCTGAGGATTCCAGCAATCTACCTAACTTCAAAATATTTAAGAAGGTACTTACATCAAATGTTTTGTGTATACATGGCTGTATGTGTTGCTGAAAATTATTAAGTTTTGAAATATCTGCAGCTGTTATCTTTTATGTCATGAAAATACAATTTATGACCATGAAATATAAGAAAATGGAAAAAGTAGTTTTAAAGACAGTTTCCTGTCTTTCATTGCATCCTCTTGATTATTATTACTATTAATCCAGGTAACAGCAGCCAGCATACTGAAGGTAATTGGAGGGTCTGACTTTGTGGAGAATGATCAGATAGCAGCATCACAGGAATATAAAATAGATCTGGAACACAGGAAGAATAATGAAGCCAATATAGATAAAGTGCCTTCATTTGATGAGGAGCTGTTTAATCTAGATGGCCTGAAAAGGAAAAGGAGGTAAAAAATATCAAGTCTGTATATTGTCAGGGCTCTTGTGATAATCATACTAAGTTTTGTATTTGTTTTGAATTTATCATTAAACATTTGAACTTTGTAAAGTAATAAGGAATAAAACCCAGAGCAGCTGCAATTATCATGATTTATCTAGACTTAGAAAAATAAAATTCATTCTTATTGTTTCACAGCACAAACCTTATGTAGCTGGTAGATGGGCATTCAAGGAACTTAATGTAGTTTGTGTCCACACTATTTCACACACTAATAATATTGAGATATTAATGTCAGGGAGTTTCTAGCCTTGTGTTTCACATAAATTATTTTTTGCTCAGTGTAGTAGATCCAAAAGGGTAAAAATGTGAAAATGATATTCACAGCTCACTTGCTTTAGTTACCACATTACCAAATAGGGATTTTAGTGTCCTTGCATAGATATATCATGTTATGGTACCATTATTATTGCAGTACTCAGGGGAATCCCTCTCCCTACTCTTACACTAACTGACAAACACTGAACACTCACATGAGCAAGAGATTTCTTCTGTTATTGGGCAGGTTAAAATATTTCAAATATTTAAATTTCATCACTTGATGCTCAAGTGAATTAGTCAAAGGAACTTGAAATTTTTTCACTTGATATACAAGTTAAACCTTAATTGTTGATGTCTTCTAAGCTTTAGGCAATTTTAAAAATGTTCTTATCATATCAGTGCTGTTAACATAATCCTTCACATCTATACATCTTTCTTGACATTTTCATTTTCTAGTGTCATGTCCCATCCATCCCAGTTTAGATATTATTCACTTAACAGTGTTACAGTCATAATCTGTTATTGTTGTGATATTAAAAAAAAATATATATATATATATATATATATATATATATATATATATATATATATATATATATATATATATATATATATATATTTTAGTTAAAGTATTTTACAGAAAGCCCCCACACTTGGCAAATTAATTAGTGTGGTGAAACTGCTGCCCAATGTGAATTTTGCCAAGCATGAGTTCTTTATCTTATATAAATTGCCTAAAAAATGCCTCAGTCACGCTTTGGTCATTGCCAAAGTCCCTCTTTTGACCCCTAAAATACCATCTTTCCTTTGTCTATCATCTTGATAATTTTCTCCTTTTCACTCACACTGTACAATTTATGATGGTTTCCTCATCTTTACTCCCATTTTTCCACCTGTTTCCCTTGCCCACTATCGTCCTTGCCACCACCACCATTGTCATTACCCCCATTGGTACCACCTGTTGCGCTGGTAGAGGCCATGTTGACAGTAAATTGCTAGAATTCGTTACCACGCTAGCAGAACGGGGTAGCACAGACAAAATGGCTGACGGGGACTCTCACACTGCGTTCTGATAGGTTTAGAGAGAGGTCTGACGTCACCGGGGAGCCGTACGGTTCGCCGTTTGGCTGCTAGAGGACTGCCAAGTTTAAATTCAAATTGCCGAGTGTGCACTTGCTGGTCCATGGCCACCCTACCGCCAAAAGTGAATTTCGCCAAGCTGAGATTTGCCAAGTGCGGGGGCTTACTGTACAATTAAAATAAGCAGCATGAAAATTATATTAATTATTTAACCTAATTTGTGCTGATCCTTCCTCTTATTGAACCCTTCATATTACACATCACACAGATAAACTTTTCTATTGGCAGTTTGCTAAAGAAGGCTACTGTTTGGTATGTGAGGCTCTTTTATTTCTGCCTTTCACCATTGTTGCTGCAACTTTATCACTATTGTGGCATACACCTAACCCTCCGTTACTGCACAAAATTGGTGCCTGAAAAACTGCGCGATACTGGAAAATGTGATAACAGAATTGAAGAATAAATAGGAAATAAATAAATTGGTGCTTCAACCAAAAATTTTCCTGTTACCCTAGATTTACTACCATTAATACTGGAGTAGCTTATTAACATTTGGCAATCTGAAATTAATGAAAACCAGCTCTGAACAACAGAATACCATGTGTGAGACTGAGGGGTGGTGGTGGTGGTGGTGGTGGTGAGCAGAGTGACTGGAACCAATCAGTTTCCTTATTCAAATCACGTGACATGAATACACAGCGATGATTGGCTGCTGGCTCCTCCTCCTCATGATCATCATCCTTCTCCCCTTCCTCCTCCTCCTATCTAAACATTCCTCAGTGTGTGGTTGGGATATGGATAGTACTACTACTACTACTACTACTACTACTACTACTACTACTACTACTACTACTATTATGGGTTCATGATAATGACTTTCCAGATGCACTAAAACTGAATTTTGCAGATTTTTGTAAGTGCGCGATAACGCCTGAACGTGATAACGGATGGGTGCGATAACGGAGGGTTAGGTGTATCTATATATATACAGTAAGTCCTCGTTATACGGTACATTTATGTTCCTGAAAACCTTACCACAAATCGAAATTACCATATACCAAACCCATTTTTACATGTAATAATAGGGAATGCATTCCAGCATGTCAAAAGTCACCCCTACAGAAATGAAAATATAGTAAGTTCTCGTTATACGGTAGTTCTTTATCCGTTATGGTACTTGGAAATTAGTACCCTTGATTTGATATACGGTAAGAAAAATTCATGTATGGTATTCACTTGTGCCCAGCGTGGGGAAGCAGGGGAGATGACATCATCCACGCCACACCTCCCCGCCACTCACAGTACTGACTTTAACTTGACCATCCTTGGAGCCTGTTATCTCTTCCTCTCCCCCCCCTTTTTTTTTTTTTAACTGCATTACATATTACTCACATGCATTACTAATTAGATGAATAAATGGAATATTAAAGGGTCTTTTGTAAGCACAAATATATTCATAATAATTATGGCAAACATTTAAAGCCAGCAGCAAACCATGCAGCAACTGATAAAGGGCACAGATGGGCCTGGCAAGCCCACTATCAGAGAATGGTGGAAGTCATATAATATCAAGCACACCTTAGATAATATGAAATCATCTTGGGATGACTTCATGATGTGGAATAAAGTATGGCCAGAATGCGCATGATTTCCCAGGCTTCACTGAAGATGACATCGGTGCGATCAGAAATGACATAGTAAATCTGTGCCTTAGGGCACTTCGATGAAGTTGATGATGATGTTCAAGATCTTTTGGAAAGCCATGCTGAACCTCTCTCAAACGATGAACTTATAGAGCTAGCTAGACAAGAGGCAGAAAAAGAGGGAGACAAGGAAGAAGAACCTGTGTGTGGCCTGAAGATCAAAACTCTTAAAGAATGTCTTGGTGGTATCGAAAAAGCTCTGAAAACCCTGAAGGAATGTAACCCAAATCCTGCCAGGAGTAGCAAAGTGGCTCATGACGAAGAGAAAAGTGTCAAGATTTATCAAGAAATCTATGATGAAAAAACAAGAAAAAACAAACAGTCCTCCATCTACTCGTTCTTCAAGCCAGTCAGACAGGCCATCCCTGTTGCACCTGCCGACCCTGCTACAGCTGGCCCTTCCACATCCGCTGCTGATGGTTCTACAGCTGGCTCTTCCTCCATATCCTCTTTTTTCAAACCAGTGAAATGTGCCGACCCTGCTACAGCTGGCCCTTCCACATATGCTTCTGACAGTGCAGACGACAATGTCTTATCCTCATCTGCCCACTCAGCCGAAGATGAGTAGGTGCTGAAATCCCTATTGTCCCTTAGCCTTGGGAGGGACATCATCTGATAGAAGACATGGCAAGTGAAAGGTAAATAAAAACATTTTCTGTTTATTTCTGTTGTGCAGTATTTTACTTTTTTTTTTTTTTTTTTTTTCTTTCTTTTAATGTATATAACTATTTTCATGTACCATAGTCGACAGTGAGGCGATTACGAAAGGCTAAAGAGGATATTAAAATGCAAGCCTAACTTCACTCTATTTGAGGTTAGTTACAGCCTTTATATCATGTCTTATTAGCTTTGTTTATTGTTTATTGGTCTGTTTTGTACATGTCGCTCCTTTGCCAGAAGAGTGGCACAACTCAAAAATTGCGATTTTTCAGAAGCAATTTAAAATTTAAAACTCTACATTTTGTCTATTGATAATACTGACATCTCATGCCCTTTAATGGTTACTATTGCAGATAGAGATATGACATTTTTACCACAAATGAAACAAAAGGTTGGCTATCTGTTCATACTAATAACTCAAAAAACTCATTTTTTGAGTTATGCCATTCTTCTGGCAAAGAAGCGATGTGTTTTAATATGTGAAGGCAAAAGATTTTAATTCAACTCGAAAGATGGTATTTTAGGGGTTAAAAAAGGGACTTTGGCAATGACCAAAGACTGATTGAGGCATTTTTTAAGCAATTTATATGGTATAAAGAACTTGTGCTTGGTGAAATTCACATTTGGCGGTAGTTTCACCAGACTAATTAATTCACCAAGTACGGGGGCTTACTGTAGAATAGAATCATAAATCCACTTGTTGCTACTGAAATAAATTATAACTGATCTTGGCTAAAGGGCTTAGCCAGTGTAAAGGGAGTGCCACTTGATGTAGTAACTGGGCAGCTTGATAGAAAAAAAAAAAAAAAAAAAAAAATAATATATATATATATATATATATATATATATATATATATATATATATATATATATATATATATATATATATATATATATATGTGTGTGTGTGTGTGTGTGTGTGTGTGTGTGTGTGTGTGTGTGTGTGTGTGTGTGTGTGTGTTGGAAAGGAAACCCAGGGCAGAATCAGGAACATACCCAGGGGCCAAGGGGTAAAATGTGTTTCTCCTGCTGTAAAAGGTTGTGCAGTGCCATTGACAAAACATTCAGAAACGTGTGAATACATTGTCTAATGTTCATCTATTTCAGATTCGTCGCTGTCAGCCGAGCGTATCCGGCTGCACCGCACCGCTGATCCCCCGCACCTGCAACCGACATAACATGCGATTCCGTTCTTTGCACAGGAGCAGTTTCGACTGCAATCTTTGATGCACTTGCAGCAAACTGTAGTCTTCATTTGCTGCGGCCATGTTGGAAGAGTGACCATGACAGGCACTGGTTTGTCATCCATGAGCACCCAACCGTAGTCCTCAACTGAAACAGCTCTTGGCTGTGCCACATGGGAGGTCTTGTCTATGATAGTCGCAAGGGCAGCACGCCTCAGGTGTTGAAGGAAAGAATCTTCTGTAGGAGGCAGGAGCTTCAACAGCGTCGATTTGTTGTTGAGGAACTTGAATGCTCTAAGCTTGCTGAGAGAGCTTGCAGAAAAGTCCTCATTTTTGTTGCTGTACACAGCCACGAGAAGTTCTCGAGCTTGAGTGACTACGACGTCCGATAGCTCGCATGCTTGTTCATTCTCAGCAAAGGCCTCCAGAGCTGAGACGTCAAGAGTTTTGCTGCATGCTAGCCATTTTTTCTTGCCAGTGAAATACGGGTAACTAGTTGTATCCCTGCCGCTGAGGCTGTGGATGAACGGAAGTGCTCGGCACAGTGGTGTTCCCAACTTTAATGCTATCTCATGAATTGGCAAGTAACTTTGTGGAGCATTTTGAACCCAAAGCCCATGCAGGATGTTCAGGTGATTCGAGGAGTAGTAGATGGCCAATACGGTTATGTCCGTGTCATTGGCATGTATGACAACCCTTTCTATCCCGTCATGTTGTGCACTGTGTATCGCGTGCAAGAAGACCCGCGTATCTGCCTCTTCTTGTGTCGAGTTCAGTTCAGTCACAGGTTGTACATTGTTGGGTGTGATCAGCAGAGTTTTCGTTTTGTCACAGAAGCCTCCACCAAGGTAGACTTTGGTCGGCCCTTGAGCCGATCCATCAGTGAACCACCACTTGCTCCATTCTTCGCAAAGGAAGTTTAGTAGCTCTGATTTGTTTTTGGACAGCCCGAAGAAGTCTTGTGGATCTGGAGTCTCAAAATGTGCCTTGACTTCGTATGTCTTTCCCCGTGTTGATTTGTCATACCTCTTCTGCCTTTCCAATGCTTTGATGCTGCTGGAGGAATAACTGTCACAGCAAATATGTAACACATCTGTTGTTGCAGGCAAGATACTTCTCAAATTTCTGCTGTAACGATGTGCAACATCTCCAAACGTTTCGCCCTTTTGAAACGACCATTGGCGTACCACGTACATGGCATCGACAACCACTGCAGTTTGTTTATGCTCATCAGGAAGGCAGGCTGTGGGTTGAATTCCTGTGTCGTCTTTGATTGCCTTGACAAGACTGGCCTTCGTACCAGAGCGCATTTCCCCATCTTCTGTGAATAGAGCTGGGGGTGTTTTGCTACACTCGTGGTCACCAATGAAACTGATGACATCAACGTCTCCTCCACTTGCGATCACTTGAGTTATGCGCAGAAGCGCCGAGACTTCTTCACTTTTTCCAGCTGAAGCTTTTGTCTTGGTCTTTTTGGGTTTCTGGTTTTGTGTATGGAAGGTTTGAAGGTTTACCTTGACAGTTGCAGACTTCTTGCTTTCCAGAGCATCGTTCAAGGCCTTTGTTCCCAATTCCTTCACAGATGTCAGGTGATTTTTCACGGTGTCATCTGCACATTCTCCACTGGTTATATTGATGAGGTTCATCGAAGTTGATGTGTATGGATTCACTTCAATGGCTGCTACAATTTTAGTGACCAATTCATTATCATGTGCTACGCGCTTGGGACCTGACTCATGGTGTGGCTGCGTGCTGTTGAGATGCAGCATTGACCTCAGTTCGGCAGATACACTTGCAGTGATAGGTTTTGTGTAAACCCATTTACTTCGAGCAGCTTTGTTGAGCGTAATCCCGTCCAGTCCGCTTGCTTCTTTCGCATCAGCATTGAAAGTTTGCTCCAGGAGCATATCTGGGGAAACTCCATTGTGCTCGCCTGCAGCGTGTCTTCCAACGAACGATCCCTCCATGAACTGTGTTTCTACATCTGGTGCGGAATCGGACAGGTTTTTCATCTCAGCCAAGTACAGGGGGCAATGATTGCTGGGCATACTTGTAATGCCCAGCTGCCGCAAGGTAAGGAAGCATGTTTGCACACTCGTGTAAATGTCCCTTCCAGTTCGCTTCCCTCTGATAGAAGATGAATCTTTGAAGGATATCTGTCATCGTCAAAAAAGTTCCTCCAAAACACGCCTGTTGGAAATTTGTCGAATGACTCCTCAAATTTCGCCAGTTGTGCTTTCAGTACCTCCAGATGTGGGCGGGCCTCTCCAACTTGTAGTTGCAGAACACTTTTGTCACTTTGGTTCTGAAGGAGAGTTTTCAAAATGGAAATGTGGCAGTTTTTATGCATTTTTTTTTCATTGTAGTTGTAAAATCAGACTCCTCGAATATCAAAACATAGAAAACGAACTTTCATTCATGTTTCTATCGCAAATAGTTGCAAAGTTATGACAGTTTGTATATTTTCAGACATCGGTGGCGGCCATCTTGGATTTTGCCAAATATCTTGCTTCCAGTAACCTTTTTGCAAGGTTGTGCACCCAGAAATTGATTTTATATGTCCATAGACTCCAATGGCACTTCACAACCTTTTACAGCAGGCGAAACACATTTTACCAAAATTTGGTCATTTGGCCCCCTGGGTAACACAGTTTATTTTCTAACGTTTCAACAATAGTCTTCAGAGAGTGAAGAAAACTCTAAAGAAGACTATTGTTGAAACGTTGGAGAATAAACTGTGTTCCTGATTCTGCCCCGGGTTTCCTTTCCACCTTAACACTCATTTGTCTGGTTTTTAAACAATAAATATATATATATATATATATATATATATATATATATATATATATATATATATATATATATATATATATATATATATATATATATATATATATATATATATATATATATATATATATATATATATTCAGGCAACCCCGTTTAACGAAGGGTTACGTTCCTAAAAAACACTTCGTTAAGCGAAACTTCGTTAAGCGAACCGATTATAACAAGTTTAACCCCTGATTTGAACTTCCATTGAGAGTAAGCAAAGTGAGAGTGCATCATAGTACAGTAAAAGGTTTAATGAAAGTAAAAATTATGAAGTTAAACATTTAGGTAGTTTAATTTAAGTCATTATAATGTACACTAATGTATGTATGTACGTAACTTTATAATGTTGATGATCTTAACTTTATGAAGGGAGGGAGAGTGAAACGGGAAATACACTAACCGGCAACCTGTGGAATGTAAACAAAGTGCGCATCATGGTACTGCATACAAAACTTATGTACCACATTTCCACAAGGCTTTCCATTTTATCCATTGTAGAGTCACGAGTTCTGGTGGTTCTTTTAGCTTGCAAGGAAGATGAGGTCTCACTAGCCTTCTTAATAGAGTCTCTTGACTTGAAAATAGTAGACAGTAGATGGAGTCAAGCCATGGTGGGAAGCAATGTTATTAGTTTTCTGGCCTTTCTCTTGTCTGTGAATAATACCCAGCTTCACTTCGAGAGTAAGACACTTCCTGGTCTTCTTAGGAACGTTAGGCCACATTGCAGGGGGGTTTTGGTGGTAAGTTGAACTAAGGAAGATGAGCTGCTGGTGACGCTGTTATGTTTTGACTGGGCAGTGAGTGGTGCGTGTGATCTTGATCTTGATCTTGATGCTACAGGTGACACAGAATTTCTTCTGAGTCAGGCCTTTGTATCGGCAGAGCCTGTGTTGTCCACGAGAGGCTTGATCTTGATCTTTATTCTACAGGTGTCTCAGGATTTCTCCTGAGGCAGGCCTTAGTACCAGCAGCTCCTGATGTATTCAAAAGCCTGTCAGCTTGCATGATACAGTGGGGCTTTCAAATTTGGAAAAAAATTACCTGGATAAAACTTCGTTAAAGCGAGTTTGGTGTTCGTTAAACGAGCAGATGGTAGTAAAATGAAACCTTCGTTGTAGCGAAATTTCGTTGTGTGAACCTTCGTTAAACGGGGGTTGCCTGTATATATATATATATATATATATATATATATATATATATATATATATATATATATATATATATATTCAGAAGCCCATTACAAAATCATTTGACCCAAAAAATAACAGTGGACTAATGGATGTTAAGCTATTAAGATTGCCAGCTTCAAACCCCTCGGGTTATTCATTACTCTAGAAGATGAGAGTAAGATATGAATGTATGAAAGTATGAAGAGAAAAAAAATAATAAATTCAGTTATTTAATTTTTTAAGGAAAGAAATAGTCAGTTACCTTACTGAAGACAGTGAACAGATGTAGAATCTTTTAGGGAAAATTCAGTGGTTGGAAAGATGACTAACAAACTTACATTTGACAATAAAAAATCCGGCAGTCAATATTTTGGAAACATCAGTTATCCGGCATGACTGTCTGAGTGCCTTTTTAAATTTACCACGTTGGTGTGCTGTTATTTTCTGGAGGCACCATTCACTTTCTGATGGCACTGTACCACAAAATCATGTTTTTAGTCCTGCTTGCAAGAGCATAGATAATGATTTTTTTTTCTCATTTTTAGATGAAATGAAAATACCAAAAAAAGCTTTTCAACTTCTACACAATTTATATATCAGTATTTTCCTTAAAGATATTTAATAATATGTAAACTTAAAGGAAAATCTGACCACAAAAATATTTGTATTTTTATACAGGTCCACCAGGTGGACCTGTATAAAAATGCAGGTGAATGAAAATGCAGTGAAAAAAAATTTTTTTTTCTCTTTAATAAGATAAAAATATATATATTTTTTTTTTTCGATGCAGGTCTAGTGGACCTGTATAAAAATTGGAAATCTTTTGTGGTCAAAGATTTTCCTTTAAGTTTACATATAATTGAATATGTATTCTTTACTTAAAGAAGAATCCTTATAGATAATTATAAAGTATTTTTGAGTTTTGTAGGAATGCATCTTAGATAATAAAAGTTTTTACTTTAAAGTAAAATGAAGATACTTCACTTTTAACCTGATACATAATTTTCATATCAATATTTTCCTTCTTAAACTGAAACATAATTTTCATTTTAATATTCTTAAACTGATACATACTTTTCATATCAATAATCTTCTCCAAATACTTGCTGATTTGTGTGTAAAAATTACAGGAAAATCTTTTAGAGCAAAATTTTTCAATTTATACACAGGTCCAGACATGAGTTTAAAAACTGGAAAAGAAAACTTAATTTCAACTTATTTTCTTTGACTATTAGAATGTGTCCTTTAATTAAAGGAAAACCTTTATGAATAGTGATGAAGTGTTTTTGAGTTCATAGGAATGCAGCATAAATGATGAATATTTTCCTCTTTAAAAGAAAATAAAGGTACTGGTAACTGGGTTATGGGACATGCCACTTTCTCCTACACTTCCTGCATTAGTATCACTATCATAAGGAGTGTTTTTTCTCAAACATGTCACACAGCTGAGAGAAGGATGAACATAACATGGGAAACAAACTAGAGAGCATTCTGACTGCTGCTGTTTGTACCATGACAATGCTACCAGAATGATAACTGCTTTCTGTTCCAGTCTCTAACCACAACTAATAAGATGGTCATGTCACTCCTACATTCAGTTTCAGCTCAACTGGATGCTGATTGGCTGGTGCCCTTGGCCAATGAGCTGCTTCCTCATTATGGCAATAGTATTTTTCCTCACCTTTGATCACGGATAGTGTTGCCAGCCAACATCTTCTTTCTTGGAGGAAAGTTACCAACATCCATAGTCTGTGTGATTACATCTGTGCTTCACTGTAGTTTAGATTAATGAATCACCAGAGTGTAGATGTCATCTGCATTTCAAGGAAATACCACTTATTCAACAAAACCATACAGGCATAAGTAGGCTGCCATTACAGATGGTGTGAGATGAAACATCAACCTTGAATTACTTTATTTTTATTAATTTATTATTTTTAACATGATGAAATATGATCACTCTTTGAATGTAAGAATTGGCTGTAACTCATTATAAATAACAAAAGTCAAACATTTGATTACATTGGTGTATGAGACACCTTATCAAAACATTCTTAGTTATTTTTCATCTTTATAGTGCAGTGTTATTGCAACATCATGTAGGAATGTAATTGATAAACTAAAAAGAACATTCAGAAGCTGTGAACAATATACTATTGAATTCCAAAACCTGGAGACCTACATTTCTGAAAATACATACTTTTATTACAGTGCAATCTTGAACAGATTTTGGAAGAAATAATCCACATGCATATGTAGAGGAGATACTCTATTCTTACATAGTATAATGTGGATGCCAGGTGTATGTTGTTGTGGTGCTCTCTGTTTTCAGCATGTGTGGCAGTGTGGCTGGTAGAATGGTTTCCAGAGAGCATTAGCCAAGGTGGTGAGTTGTGAGGGTGGTAGAGTCACTCTCTCTTTCCATTGCCTCACATATTCCTTCAGATCATGCACCACTGACTTGTACCTGAACAAGAAAGGAGGGAGAGAGTGGGGCTTAAAACCTGTACTACTGCACTACAGAAGTATAAGTATGGGTGAATAATTTTTTCCTTTTTTTCAGTGGAAATGTTTTCAAATTTGTATTTTTCTTATTTAAATCACAATATTGTTCATTAGGACTATTGAAGAAAGTGTTGTGTTTTTAAGATCCAATTAGTTATCTTTTAAGCCAGTATAGGAGAGGAGAATAGATGAACATGAATAATGTAAGATACTATTACGTATATATTCTAATTGCATAACATCATTGTATTACCTCTATCAATGAAGGAATAGTTCCACAGGGTTGGAAAAGGACAATCATTGTACCCATCCCATTCAATGGATGAGACATACAAAACCCACTAAATCACAGAACAGTGTTGCTTTTAAGTGTGATAGCAAAAAAAAAATGTGAAAGGATGATGAAAAAATGTACTAAGTTCTTGAAAGATAACAAAATCATTACAAATTGTCAATTTTGTTTTAGAAAAGGTAGGTTTTGTTTTTCAAACATGACCAGTTATTATTTAAGAGTAATTGATGTAATTCAGAAGAGATGGTTCGATAGACTGCATTTACTTAGAATTAAGAAAAACTTTTGATAAGATGCTACATAAAAAGACCTTTATGGAATGGAAGATAAGAGGTTTTAATGAAAAACTGCTCGAGTAGATGGAGGGGGAAAAAAAAGAAAACCACGCACACCCTGCAAACTCTAACAAGGGACCAGCCATCCATGTGGAGGTCAGTATTACGTGGGATCCCACAAGGGTCAGTGTTAGCACTATATATTAATGTTTGCAGTTTACACAAATGATATGGTGAAGAATTATCAAACTACAGTGGAATCCTACTATTCATACATAATTTGTTTCAGGAAGCTGTAATAATTGCAATTTGTACAAATGACAAGCATTTTTTTTCCCCTAAGAAATAATATGAATTGGATTAATCAGTCCCAGACCAACATATAATCGCTTATTTAACCTTTAACTGATGGTGATCATTCATGTAAGCACACATCATTTCATTTTGAGGCAGTTGGTGGTGATGACTGGCTAGCCTGTTCTATTTATACCTCCCTCTCACACCTTATTAGACAACAGAGAGGGGAGGTTCCTTGGACTTTTGCTGCCTCCCAGAATTCACTTATCATTACGATAAGTGAATGTGTTTGCTTTGTGTTTCATGAATAGTATAATGCATTTTTTTTTTTTTTTTATGCAGGAGGGAAGCCAGCCAAGGACAACAAAATATTAAAATAAAAGCCCATTTGAGTGCTGGTTCCTTTAAAGAGTAGTGATGAGTTAGCCAAAAGTAAGGAACAAATGTCTTGAAATCTCTCTCTTAAAAGAAGTCAAGTCGTTGGAAGACAGAAATACAGAAGCAGGCAGCGAGTTCCAGGATTTACCAGAGAAAGGTGTGAATGATTTAGAGTACTGATTAACTCTTGCTTTAGAGAGTTGGACAGTATAGGGGTGAGAGGAAGAAGAAAGCCTTGTGCAGCATCGCGTTTATGTATGTATGTATGTATATATATATAGAGAGAGAGAAAGAGATTTTCTTGCATGCATATGTTTTATGCCTGTCTCCCAACATAACACACACACACACACACACACACACACACACACACACACACACACACACACACACACACACACACACACACACAAATGGAATTCAATGTGAACAAAAGCCATGTCATGGAAATGGGAAAGAGTGAAAGACGACCTGTGGGAATCTATAAGATGGGAGATGGAGTAGAACTGGAGAAAGTTAAAAAGGAAAAGGACTTAGGAGTGACGATGGAAGAAAACAATCAACCAGTAAGCCATATTGATAGAATTTTTAGAGAAACATATAATTTGCTAAGGAATATTGGAGTAGCATTTCACTACATGGACAAAGAAATGATGAAGAAATTGATAAGTACTATAATAAGACCCAGATTGGAATATGCAGGAGTAGTGTGGACCCCTCATAAAAGAAACACATAAGGAAATTGGAGAGGTTACAAAAATAGAACTACAAGAATGGTTCCAGAATTTGAAGGGATGACATATGAGGAGAGACTAAAGGCTATGGATCTACCAACCCTGGAACAAAGAAGGGAGAGAGGAGACCTAATACAAGTTTATAAATTGATCAACGGAATGGACCAAGTGGATAATGAGAAACTGATCTTGAGAGAAGAATATGACATCCGAAGCACAAGATCGCATAGTAAAAAGCTGAAAAAAGGAAGATGTCTGAGAGATATTAAAAAATATAGTGTCCTGCAGAGATGTATTGAGACATGGAACAGTTTAAATGAAGAACTAGTGTCTGCAACAAGTGTGCATACTTTTAAAGTAAGATTGAATAAGTGTAGATATGGAGACGGGGCCACATGAGCATAAAGCCCAGGCCCTGTAAAACTACAACTAGGTAAATACACACATGCATGCATGCACACACACATATGTCAGTATGAAGTCTGAGCTCTTTCTGTAGAGGAAAGGCTGGCTGGGTGACCAGCAAGCAACCATGGTGAACGCACACACTTCTCACTATTTTAACAGTAACAAGGGATAGCAACAAAGCTTGTGTGGATGATGCTTTTTATCTGAAAGCTAGCACAAAACTGAAGTGAATGAGTAGTGTAGCCAGTAATGCTATATGAGACAAATGTAGAATGATGGGTTAAATTTTACTTGAAAAAGTTGGATGAATGGTGAGTTGTACGATTAGCAAGATGCATAAATAGAGTTTCCATTGTACTAAAAGAGATGAGAAAAGCTTCTGTTTATCATTAATTCATAGTTTGATAAGTATTTCCATTGTTTTTATGTATTTGGAGAAGAGACACAATGAGTAAGATAGGAATTCAATCTTTGAAATAAGATAAATGTGATCCCATTGAAAAGCCTCAATATGAAATAATTTTTGGTGACTCTGGAGTAATCTTGAGTCACTTGTGGCTATCTCAATAATCCACAATGCTCTTACTACTACATGACTACATCTTCCCAGCAGCTTTTCCCAGCAGCAAGATATCTAAGTGATCACCTTCATTTTGACGTAAGTGGGTTGCTCCTCTCTGTGTCACACTAGATTGGTGAGAAAAGAATACCTGCATAGTCTAAACAGTATTTGCTGATGAATTCCATATCACAAAGTTGATACATTACATCTTTACTGGATAGATAATTCCTGAGCTAGAGATATGGAGTGGCTATATTGGTTGTGGTAGCATCTATCATTTTACATTGATTTGCTAGAGGAAAATAGTTTTGGTGTAAGCACATTTCTGATTTCAAACAACATTCAGGAATTAATTAAGTTTGAGAAATAAGGTTCCACTATACATATACATACAAGGGGCAGTCAGAAAGTTGTGCAATTGGTATGTTACGGGAGCATGGTGAGAAATATACACCATCAATAAATTTAGTTTGAATTAATCTGAAGTTAAAACCATTAGATATAAGATTAAGAAGACACAATAGGGTTGGTTTGAGAGGAAGCTGGACCGTTGAATAGAAAAAGCAAGAGGGAACAGAAGGGATTGCTACCAGTATTCCAGACACCTATGTCTTGGAGAGGAAAAGATAAACACAGAAGGGTAGTAGGTTGTGAGAATTAGTTATGGCGTAGTGTTACAGTGTTGTAACACCATTCTTACTCTGATGAGTCTGGACTGATTGGCGGGTAGTCTTCATAAGGATCAGAGAGCAGATCATACAACTCAGGTTGAGAGGACAAGTCTGTGACATTTGGTCCATGGCAGTCACATCCTGTTGTGTGATGCCAACCACACTGGGTGCTGCCCTTCCACCACTTGGGTTTAGCCAGATGCATCTTATAAACATGGTCACCTGAAAAACAAAAAATAACTTTCATGAATGAATGATTGGCAAGCAGGCAATATAACTAAAAAAAAAGCAGTGAAAATGCAAAACAAACTTGTGGGAGTCTAATGGGGAAAATTGAGTTCTTCAATGGGAAGCAAATTATATATATATATATATATATATATATATATATATATATATATATATATATATATATATATATATATATATATATATATATATATATATATATATATATATATATATATATATATATATATATATATATATATATATATATATATATATATATATATATATATATATATATATATATATATATATATATATATATATATATATATATATATATATATATATATATATATATATATATATATATATATATATATATATATATATATATATATATATATATATATATATATATATATATATATATATATATATATATATATATATATATATATATATATATATATATATATATATATATATATATATATATATATATATATATATATATATATATATATATATATATATATATATATATATATATATATATATATATATATATATATATATATATATATATATATATATATATATATATATATATATATATATATATATATATATATATATATATATATATATATATATATATATATATATATATATATATATATATATATATATATATATATATATATATATATATATATATATATATATATATATATATATATATATATATATATATATATATATATATATATATATATATATATATATATATATATATATATATATATATATATATATATATATATATATATATATATATATATATATATATATATATATATATATATATATATATATATATATATATATATATATATATATATATATATATATATATATATATATATATATATATATATATATATATATATATATATATATATATATATATATATATATATATATATATATATATATATATATATATATATATATATATATATATATATATATATATATATATATATATATATATATATATATATATATATATATATATATATATATATATATATATATATATATATATATATATATATATATATATATATATACATATACACACACACACACACACACACATATATATATATATATATATATATATATATATATATATATATATATATATATATATATATATATATATATATATATATATATATATATATATATATATATATATATATATATATATATATATATATATATATATATATATATATATATATATATATATATATATATATATATATATATATATATATATATATATATATATATATATATATATATGTGTGTGTGTGTGTGTGTGTGTGTGTGTGTGTGTGTATATATATATATATATATATATATATATATATATATATATATATAGAGAGAGAGAGAGAGAGAGAGAGAGAGAGAGAGAGAGAGAGAGAGAGAGAGAGATGAATATTAAGCTGTTCCAAAAACTGTAAATGACTTTCTTTTTTCACAGAGCTAACTTTATTATATATCGTGAAAAGGAATTACTCTAAAATTTTTGTCTATGTATATCATCATTTAGTGGTCATCCCAATTTTAATTTTTCTTTTCCTCCAGAGGAGGAGATGAATGCAGTTATCAAGATCAGAAGACTAGTTGGCATGAAACAAACAGTATGCTTACAACTCCACCATGCATGTGAAGCATCCACCATACATGGATGGCCCTTGAACAGAGTTAGCAACTGGGGAATGAGAAAAACTGGCAGAAGCAACTCAGAATACCTCACTTCATAGAAGTTATTTTAACTAGAAATGAGATGTTAAGTTTCCAGTTTAGATTACAAGTAAAGAATAGACTGAGGATGTTCAGTATAGAAGAAGAGAACAGTTGAATGTTGTTGAAAAAGAGGGGATAGTTGTCTGGAAGGTTGTGTCAAGCTGATGGAGGGAGGAATTGAGTTTTTAAGGCATTAGAAATACTAATTTTGCTCTGCCCCAATCAGAAGTCAGGAGTTCTGTGGCTTTCCTGCATGATCTGTTTACTTTCTTGAGTATGAAAAGATGTGGAAAATGCATGGTACTATCATCAGTGTTGGAGTGAATAAGACAAAAAGTTTGATTTAGAAGATTATTGATGAAGAAAAGGAAGGGTGTCGATGACAGGACAGAATCCTGAGGAACACCCATAATGCTGCAAATGCACTAAGCTAATGAAGAATGGTGTGGTAGTTTATGGGAGTACCTTTTGATAGTATAGCATCACTCATGGTGTGAATAGTCATGTCACAAAGTCACCACCTTTGGCCCATGACATCACATTATTAGCATAGCATAGCAAGATAAAAGATAGCAAGAGATGCAACATTCCGAGAGTGAGAAGGAGGCTGAAGACAGTCATTTAGAGGAGAGAGGAATTGATAAGATGAAAAGCTTTTGATTTCAGCTGGTGTGAACCCACCTCAAGTAGCATATGTATCCTATCCACAACTGAAAAAAGATATTGGGTGGGAGCATCTATTTTCCACATTAACCTTAAAGGTTTCATGGAACTACCTCTCTCTCTCTCTCTCTCTCTCTCTCTCTCTCTCTCTCTCTCTCTCTCTCTCTCTCTCTCTCTCTCTCTCTCTCTCTCTCTCTCTCTCTCTCTCCTCTGTCTCATGTGTCCATCCTTACAGCATGTAGTGATGTTCCACAGTGGTGAAGGAACAGCCTCGGTGTCTTGCTTCCTTTGGCTCCCTTCAGTAGCAGTTCAGAAATGTCCTCGCCATCCAGCTCCTATGACCCAGACCATAAGATTTTCTTACTGTCAGTATAAATGGCAATATCAAGCATAATTAAGCAACTCAAAGTCAACCAATAAAGTTTACACTTGACCTACCCAGTTTTCAATCCTCACCTCCAACAACATTGGAGGAAACATTGAGGGAAACAGTTCTTGTATTGTGGCAGCCATTTCATTGAGTGATGTTTTGCACATTCTTTTTTTTTTTTTTTTTTTTTTTTTTTACTGTATAATTCATTTCTGGGGTCCCAGATGTGTTTTTTTTCCCTTATCAACTCTAACATCTTCTTCCCTATACCTGGAGACCACATTTTCAAAGCTTACTCCTTGATATCACAACAAAATAGTCACAAATCGATAGTCTTGTTTTGGAATTACTTTCTCCAGTCACTAAGCATTGATTTTGAGTCGAAAACTCTACCTATGTAAAATTTCAGGTGCAAATTCACACATGTGAACCTGCCTTTACTCCATGATGTCATAACTTAAATAAAGTCACAAAATGACTGAACAAGTCCATGTTGGTCGATTTCTCCAGTCGCTAGGCACCAATATTCAGTTGGAAACTCTACCGAATTGCAATTTCAGTTGCAAATTGGCACATGTGAACCTGTCTTTATTGTCATTCCATATCTATTTAGTTGCAATGTAATTGATGTTAGTTTTCTCCTTTTTGCCCTGAAACCAATTGATTGATTTTCTAATGATTTCTATGTAGGGTTGCCATACATCTAGATTTTCCTAGATATGTCCAGAATTCATGTGTCAAAACCTTTGTCTGTGGGGATTTTTTAAAATGCCTCAAATGCCCAGATTTTCAGCTTCCATCAATAACTTTAAAAATGTCATATTCCAATAGGTTAAAATAGTGGGAGAGAGGAAGAGGAAGGGTTTACTGGCAGCTGCTTTAGATGAGTTTCAATGATACGATGTGATTCCATGATAATGATACGAGTTTCCACAATAGCGATATGATTTCAGTTTCTACTATAACGATACAATTTCATGATAACGGTACGAGTTTCCACGATAAAGATGCGAGTTTTCATGATAACGATGCGATTCCACAATAATGATCCAAGTTTCCATTAGAACGATGACAGTTTTCATGATAACAAAATAAGTTTTCATGATAACATTGCGAGTTTTTCTACGATAACTACATGATTCCACAATAATGATGTGAGCTTCCACGATAATGATTTGAGTTTCCACAATAATGATACGAGTTTCCATGATAACAATGTGATTCTAGTTTCCATGATAACGATATGTTTTTACAATAACGATTTGATTCCATGATAACTGCAAATTTCCATGGTAACAATGCGACTTTCCACAATAACGTTGTGGATGTGGCACTAGCTACACGCAATTGAAGACAGCCTATGTTCATACAGTAATACCTCGACTTACGAATTTAATTCGTTCCCGATCCAGGCTCGCAACATGAAGAATTCGTAAGTTGAAGCAATATTTCCCATAAGAAATAACTAAGAACCCATTAATTCGCTCCAATCATCCAAAAAATCACCCAAACCTGCCTGTATAACACTGTAATGTCTATAATAATTAATGTAATAACATACAGATCTAGTAAATAAATTAATAAATGTAAATCGCCGTGGTACAGTGGAACCATGCCCTTTTTGAAGTCCGAGGGATCTCCAAGAGCACCGGTTCGAATCCTGTCCATGGTCTGAGTGTAGATTGGGCCTCCTCATTCGGGGCAACGGTTTTCTAGCGGATGGGCTTTGAGATAGGAGGTACCCCAAAAAGTATCCCCTGTAGCCTAGAAATTCCCGTGAAAAGCCCACATGGTATAAGAAAAAAAATATTAATGTAGAAAATGATCTACGAGAGGCCTTGAACGCATCAGCTTGCTCAGTCGAGCTCTCACCCTCCTACTCAGCTTGCTCTCTGCACAAATCCTAAATATGGCGCTGGCTTTCTCACAAACGATTGTTTTAGTAATCGTGCCACTTACTATTTCCTTTTCTTTTACTCACAATAACAGAAGCCTTTCCATCTCATCATAAATACATGTTCTTTTCTTGGACAAAATGGTTACACCTTTCGAAGGTTTCATTGACTTTAACACATCTTTCTGTTAGAGAATTGTACAAACAGTTGAAGAGGGTTTGCCATATTGCCGAGACAAATCAATCACCTGCACACCATTCTCATGCTTTTCGATGATTTCAAGCTTTGTTTTGATACTAATTACGTTATGTTTCTTCTCATCGTTACTTGCACTAGCACTTGATTTCTTAGAGGCCATAATTACTAGTGCCAATGCCATAAATTTACGGCATCCAGCATAACTGCGGTCAGTGCCACTGCTATAAATCACCGGAAACCTAAAAAAAAAAAAAACTTCTAGCATGTTCATTTGTAAAAGTAATGTTATAAAAAACACACTGGTTGTACTCCAAGCTTCACCCTAGGCACTGATTGTCTTAGTATAGTACGCTCCTTGAGTGGCCTTGGCGGCGATCACGGCAGAACTTGTACAGCCACCGTAGGAAGTAGTCATGGCGCGACACTGTGGCTGGAGTGATGACCAGATTTTCTTTGAGTACCACTACTAACATACGGGTAGCCTACCTACGCGTGATGATTTTTTTTTTTTACCTTTTTACCTTCTAAGACAACTTTTTGCATGCTTTCATTATTTTTACATATTTAGGTTTTTGATGCATAAAAAATATGCAAAATTGGCCGGCACCACAGCTTGGTTTAGGATGAAAGTGGCCGATAGTGCACGGGTTAAAGTAAAATAAAGCACAAAATAACACAAATAAAGAAGCACAGCATGAGAGATAAGAGAGAGTGGTGAGGTGTCAAGAACTGAATGAGTGAGGTGCGCAAAGGATTGCGTGGCGCTATACGAACAACGTAGTTTGTGTTGCTAGCGTCACGTTGAGTATTTGTAACTTAGATTCTTATTCGTACGTAAAGTCAAAAAATCGTCCGAACACACACACACACACACACACACACACACACACACACACACACACACACACAAAAGGGGTGCCAAACAATGATAGCTCCCCCTTCCCTACCCAGGATAAACGAAGTGTGATAGAAAAAATACAAAAGTAATGGTAGTAATATACAGGCAATCCTGCTTAATGAAGGGGTTACGTTCCTAAAAAACACTTCGTTAAGCAAAACTTTGTTAAGCGAACCGATTATAACAAGTATAACCCCCTGACTTGAACTTCCATTGAGAGTAAGCAAAGCGAGAGTGCATCATAGTGCAGTGAAAGGTTTAATGAAAGTAAAAATTATGAAATTTAACATTTAGGTAGTTAAATTTAATTTAAGTCATTATAATGTACACTAATGTATGTATGTACGTAACTTTATAATGTTGATGATCTTAAATTTATGAAGGGAGGGAGAGTGAAATGGGAAAGACACTAACCAGCAACCTGTAGAATGTAAACAAAGGGCACATCATTGTACGCATACAAAACTTATGTACCACATTTTCACACGGCTTTCCATTTTATCCATTGTAGAGTCACGAGTTCAGGTGGTTCTTTTAGCTTGCAAGGAAGATACAGTCTCACCAGTCTTCTTAATAGAGTCTGCTGACTTGAAAATAGTAGAGACAGTATATGGAGTCAAGATGGTGGCCAGCAATGCTATAGTTTTCTTGCCTCTCATTTCTGTGAATAATATCCAGCTTCACATCGAGAGTAAGAGACTTTCTGGTATTCTTAGGAACGCTAGACCACATTGCAGGGCGTTTTAATGGTAAGTTGAGCGAGTGAAGACAAGCTGCTGCTGACGCTGTTTATGGGAGTGAGTGGTGCGTGGGTTGTGCACGAGAGGCTTGATCTTGATCTTAATCTTGATCTTGATTCTAAAGGTGTCCCAGGATTTCTCCTGAGGCAGGCCTTAGTATTTGCGGCTCCTGGTGTATTCAAAAGCTTGTCAGCTTGCGTGATATGGTGGGGCTTTCAAACTTGGAAAAATTATCTGGATAAAACTTCGTTAAAGCGAGTTTGGTGTTCGTTAAATGAGCAGATGGTAGTAAAATGAAACCTTCGTTGTAGTGAAATTTTATCGTGTGAATCTTCGTTAAACGGGGGTTGCCTGTATTTCATTGTTGGTTTACATTTACAAGCTTAATATTCAGTGTTCACTCCATTGGCGTCACAAACACCTAGAAGACAAGCAGGATAGGAAGACAAAAGTAACTAAAAAAGTTCCGTATTGAACTCCATTTCTCGAAGAACAGCATTGATATGTGCTCCTCCATCCTGGTACGACTAAATCGAGTTGCTAGAGATTCAGACAGCTTCTTTTCTTCAACCTTGTCCTACAAGAGTCACTTTTATCTTCCTATCCTGCTCGTCTTCAAGGTGTTTGTGGCATCAAAGGAGCGAATGCTGAATATTGAGCTTCTAAGTGACCAGTAATGAATTGTGTTATCTAACGGTACTTTTATTTTTTTCCTATCATGCTTCGTTTATCCAGGGTAGGGAGTGGGAGCTATCATTGTTTGGCACTATCCCACATCAATTTAGCTGAAAGTCTTACTGAGATATAAATCAAAGAAATAGTTTTTAATACATATATGCAAATTATTAGTCTTCACACAGTGGGAAAACTAGACTGACAGTCCGTAGCATAAGATTGACTAGAAGTTGTAGAGGAGGTAGCACTTTACCTTGTTCATGGCTTGAGGCACAAGAGTGTGAACTCGAGGAAGACCAGCCAGGGAAAGCAAAGTGGGCATCAGGTCCATAAGGGAGGTGGGCGTATCAAGGGTTACTCCTCTGGGGATATGTCCTGGCCATCTGAATATTCCTGGTACTCGGATGCCACCTTCCGACCCGCCCTGCCGCTTTCCACCTGTTATAGGGAACAGATAACAATTTTAAATCTTCATAGCACAGATGCTGAAAAAGGAATTTGAATGATCTCTACATATTTCTCTTGTGGTTAGGATCTCACGCCATCTTTACATGTTTGTGTTGAGCAGCTGATTAAATCACTACAACAAATCTTTCTGTCAGTGAGACATGAACTTGACGAGGAATATTTTTGCGCTAGAGGAGACTGCAACAATGAGATGGTGAGATGTATTTGTTAAGTTAGATGTGATTGTGATATGTAACATTTGATGACAATTTAAAAATTCTCTGCAGTCTTGTAAGATAAATTAATTAATGCCTTTACTCTAATGTGTGAATTGCCAGCATTGGGATGAAAGTAAAGAGGATTGGTGAAACTATCACTCCATCATGAAAATTACTCTTAATGGGTATTAATTCAATTAAAGTATAACAATCTCGAAAATATGCCATTTGTTGAGTGGTTTAAAGTTACCAATGTGACCATGATACCCAGGTTCTAGGTGGTTACATCATAGTGCGCTTGGGTGGTGATATGGGCCCTAATATGGGTGCCACTATGAATGAAATTGCCTGTGCCACTAAGGGGTGGAAGCTGAACAGCACTTCCATACATACTCTTCAAGTAGACCTACAGGCACTATAGGCCTTAACATAAAACAAAGAAAAAAAAATCACCATGACAAGTGGATGAAACAATAGGGATCAAGTTGATTCATCATTCTGGAGGAAACCTTCATCCAAATTAGATTCCAGCCAACGCCCAACTGACAAGCTCCTTCTCAACATTTTACTATCCTAGTGGACATTCCACCCAAGTTCCAGCTAGGTACCGTATCTATATACTTGCTGGCCTGGGAGCTGATAGATGCTTAGCTATCGTGTGCCTGCCTAGCCCAAATAAAATTTCTATAATCTGTCACTGGCCTCCTATGTCAGTTTTGCCATGACAAGGCGTGGAGACTATTGTTGCCATAATGATGCGATAAGTGCTTTAATATCTTTTGACATGGTTATAGAGAAGGAGATAATTTTGTGAACGAAGGCCTTGTTGCTTAGATTTCCCTTCTTAAGAGCATGCGCTTGTGATCTCATATGCAGATGATATGATGATAAGGAGGAAGTGATCAAATTCTGTTGTGCACTATAAGCAAGATGAGTTTACATGGAGTCACACCAATTTATTTTCCAACTTTGCGATGTCTTATGAAATAATACATGTGTTAAAAATTTGATAGACTTGCCAGTTATTGGGATTTGTATTCCATGATTTTTTTTTTATCTAACAATCTCTCTCTCTCTCTCTCTCTCTCTCTCTCTCTCTCTCTCTCTCTCTCTCTCTCTCTCTCTCTCTCTGTGTGTGTGTGTGTGTGTGTGTGTGTGTGTGAATTCCATAGAAGAATAGAAATAAAAAAAAGTGTCGTGTTTGAATACAAAAAATCCTGCTTGCTGGCCGTGATACGGAAAGATTCAGGTATACTTGGACAAGAAACTAATCTTGGATTAGATTATACCATAATTTACATTTCACTGGTAAATGTTTACCATAAGCTTAACAATGAAAAAAAATGAAAACAGCTCAACTAATGTGCATCATAAAGCTTCAGAAACTTTCCTGTAAGACATGCTTTCCTATGGTGCCTTTCTTTTTACGGAGAGGTGTCTGACCTTTAAAGCGTCCGTTGTGTCCTCCAATTCGCTCTCCAGTGTCCTCTACAGCCTCAAGGTGGCCTCCCTGGTCTGATGTGAAATAAACTACAGTGTTGTCCTCTAGACCCAACTCTGCCAGAGTGGCCAGGACCTTTCCCACACTGTCGTCCATTTCTTCCACGTTGTCTCCATACCTGTAATAATATAGAGCGACAAGGATGCAAAGGCCATCGCCTAGTGCAGCATATATTGAGAAAAGTGAACTTAATAAGTACGAGGTGTCCCGTTCAAGGGAAACTTAAGTATTAAGATCAAATAGAAATGTATCAGCGGGCATCGTTGCTTACAGGAATCACGTCCATCATCAGAGCATCATGAAAAGACAAAAAAAAAAAAAAAAAATGGAGTTTAAGGGTGGATAGCTTTCTCTATGGGACATTGTTATATGGACACTTGATGCACATGCACTACTGACACATTGCTAGTCATGGCAAGATGATTATCAAGG
>NC_059297.1:15383176-15415676 GCF_017591435.1 Portunus trituberculatus
GTGAATACACACACACACACACACACACACACACACACACACACACACACACACACACACATGCAGTTAACGTATATACAAGATAAAGAGTTGAACATTCATAAAAAAAAAATAAAAAAATAAATAAAAGAGAGATTACAGGATCAGATTAGGAAGGAATGCAATGTAGCATCCAAAGAGTTTCTTGCATATGTAACAAGAATAAGTCTAAAGGCAGTATCGATCCCTTAAACACAGATTGTCAATTGATAGATGGTAATGAGGACGAGCAAGGCTTTAAATAATTACTCTTACAAATTTTTAATAAAGAAAGTTAACCCAAATTAAACATGATGTTGACAAAGATGGAGAGGAAAATTTTACGGATATCAGCATAACTTACGACATTTTGAGAGATAAATATTAATTTCAAGAGGACAAAATCACTGGTTAGACAAATCTTACCTTGCATTTAAAAGAGTGTAGTGATAAAGTTAGGCTACACTTGAGGAGACTGATTATCTAAAATATGTGTGTGGTTCCTAATTAGTGAAGCCAAACCACCTTAAGTCCGATTGCTACCTTGTTAGTCCATCATCGACCAGAGATAAAAAAAACCTATTATGGCAAAGAAGAACATGTAAATTCTAAAATATGTATGCATTGATATTGATTCTTAGCGTGATTCCATAAACGGTAAATCGTATCTGTCAAATTTTTCGTTCTTTAAGATTGTGCTTGAAGTAGTAGATAACGATGATCACTGTGATGTGATATATCTTTCTTTTCAATAACACTTTAAGTAGAGATTCCCATCAAGGTTCATTAAGTACTCGTAAGGTGGAAGGTCGTGGAACAGACGACAATTTTTTTTTTTCACCTGATTAAAGTTTAGCTTACTTGTTGGGAGCTAATAGTACAACAAAAAAGTAAATAGAAATCGGATAAAGTTATTAGTGGAGTTCTGTATAGGTCTATTTTACCCACATCACATTTCATTGTTAGCATCAATGTTCTTGATTTAGGGCTGAGTAAAGGCGTCATAAGAATTTTTGCAGACGACACCAAAATAGGATGAATAGTCTGACCAGTGTGTGATGTTCTAAGTCTGTACACACACACACACAAAAAAAAAAAAAAAAAGTAGGATATCCAGATTAATTTGAAACATGTAAAGTTACATTCATTGGCAAGGAATACAGTACAAGATGATAAAGTACATATATATAGATATGGGATAGAAATATTCAGCAAAGATCTAAAAAAAAATTTAATCAAGGAATATATTGTAGCTTTTACAAATGGTTATAAACTACACAAATTCAGATTTTAAAAAGGAGATCGGAAAAATCAAATAGAGCTTGTAGATATGTGAAAAATAAACGAGAACATGAACAGTGTGCAGGGATTTAATTGTTTAAAGTTTCATATGTCACATCTCGTTTCTGGTAGAATTTCCAAGCTTCATAAAATCACAATGTTTGTCAGAAAAGAGTATAAAGGATGTAACAGGTATTGATCAATAACTAAAGATAATTTCAATCTTTTGAAAAATAAGTTTTCTAACCATGAAAACACTTTAAATATCCTTAATACAATTGAGCTGATGCTGTGCTACTGAAGGCGATGCAAATTATTGACATTTGTTTGTATTTGCCAAACTGCAAATTTCTAGAAGTTTACTGATTTGCGGCTTGCATAAGATGATATTTAATGACTTTTGTCGATTTGCTTTTGCGGCAATGTATTAGTCTTGAGAGGCGTATCTTGGAAACAAAATTCGCTCCCCAAAGAAGGAAAACGCAGCCAGCAAGAATCCTACCAAGAGGATGAAGAAGATCCCCTGCAGGTGGTCCAGGTTGAGCGCAGTGAGGGCGTCCTCCTCCACCTCCCCTTCATCCTCATCAGCGGCTTTGTTCCTCTGTTGGTAACATAGCAATGCTTTATTGTTTAATAAGTGATACCGTTTGTTGCACTTTTTTTATTGTTTCCATGTCTAAATTTTCACACATTATATACGAGTATGCGCAACATTAACATACATATACAGGGATGGTGGAAAGTAACTCTTTAATTTATACTGTTTTAATGACAGGAAAGTTGAATGAAAAAAATGTGTATATATTCCGTGTGTGTGTTTCACTGTTTGATCTGCTGCAGTCTCTGACGAGACAGCCAGACGTTACCCTACGGAACGAGCTCAGAGCTCATTATTTCCGATCTTCGTATAGACCTGAGACCAGGCACACAACATACACCGGGACAACTCCTCGATTTACATCCCGTACCTACTCACTGCTAGGTGAACAGGGGCTACACGTGAAAGGAGACACACCCAAATATCTCCACCGGGCCGGGGAATCGAACCCCGGTCCTCTGGCTTCACACACACACACACACACACACACACACACACACACACACACACACTCGACTCACAATCGAGAGGGTTCGGGATTGAGTCCCGGGAGGTGGCGAGGCAAAAATGGGCAAACCTCTTAATGTGTAGCCCCTGTTCACTTAGCAGTAAATAGGCACGGGATGTAACTCAAGGGATTGTGGCCTCGCTTTTCCGGTGTGTGGAGTGTGGTGTGGTCTCAGTCCTACCCAACGATCGGTCACTACGAGCTCTGAGCTTTCTCCGTAGGGGAAAGATTGGCTGGGTGACCAGCAGACGACCGTGGTGAATAACACACACACAAACACACACACACACACACACACACACACACACACACACACACACACACACACACACACACACAGACACATGCCACTCAGGGCCCCCAGAACTGACCGTTATCATCATAGTGCTATCCCCTCCATGGTGCGAGTTATAAATAGCTAAGTTAAGGTTCTAATCTTAAGTCTCCCTCAATCCCCATATGCACCTACATCTTCATGTAGTGCTCCCCCTCCCCACATGGTTCGAACCATAAATAACCTATAGCCGCTAAGTTAAGATTCTAATATTAAATCTCCTTCAATCCCCATATGCACATTTTCAGTATGTATGTACTGCAATTACTAATAAACCGCATTATTATCATCATCATTATTACACAATCACACACACACACACACACACACACACGGCCCGGTAGCTCAGTGGTTAGAGCGCTGGCTTCACAAGCCAGATGACCGGGGTTCGATTCCCCGGCCGGGTGGAGATATTTGGGTGTGTCTCCTTTCACGTGTAGCCCCTGTTCACCTAGCAGTGAGTAGGTACGGGATGTAAATCGAGGAGTTGTGACCTTGTTGTCCCGGTGTGTGGTGTGTGCCTGGTCTCAGACCTATCCCAAGATCGGAAATAATGAGCTCTGAGCTCGTTCCGTAGGGTAACGTCTAGCTGTCTCGTCAGAGACTGCAGCAGATCAAACAGTGAACACACACACACACACACACACACTAAAATTGAAGGTTTTGAGGTAAAGAGTTACACAATGCAGTATGTAAGATGAGTAATTAGATGACATATCTGAAGACGGGAGAAACCATTATAATAGGGTTCGCTTAGTAATTCAAATCCTATTTCTCCTAGAGTAACCAGAATTTCACATTAGCTTAATACTCCAGTAAATCTAGGGTTCAACCTAAAACAAATTGCAATAGATTGTTTCTCACTTCTGAGTGACTTGACTAGTCCTCAGGTACATCATACTAAAAATCCCCATGACTTTGTCAATTTTCAAAATATGCATAAACTTGTATATATATTTCAAAAGAGGAAAGTTTGTTCAACAATTTTTACTTCGATGCATTTTGTCATGGATGCCACTAGTTCTGAGGAATATGTCTTTGAAAATAAAATCAGCAATCAAAATTTAATATTTTATTATTTTTTTCCTATATATTTATTTATCTTTGTAAAATAACCTGCCATTGCTATAAAACAATCAATTCTGAACAATTTTTATTGAGTTGTGTTTCCTGATAAAACTATTATTTTACCAGATATATGACTTTTAAGAAAATTCCAAAATGGCCGCCGTTGATCCCCTTCCACCACATGGATTCATGGGGATTTTTAGTATGATGTACCTGAGGACTAGTCAAGTCACTCAGAAGTGAGAAACAATCTATTGCAATTTGTTTTAGGTTGGGCACAATTTTATGCTAGATTTACTGGACTATAACCTCATTGACAGTAATGGGTGATCTCAAGACGGGAGAAACCATTATAACGGGGTTCGCTTAGCAAGGATAGTGAACAGTATTTGGGACGCATCCAATAACACAGTAGTAGGGAATTTGTGTCACGAGTGGAAAGATTGGAATTCCTGGCAAGTTTATTTCCATATAATGATAAATTATCAGAAATAATAATCACTCTCTCTCTCTCTCTCTCTCTCTCTCTCTCTCTCTCTCTCTCTCTTCCACAACAAATCAATACAATTTCCTTCTATAATGATATCTAAGTCACTCCAAGCTCGTATACGAATGCAACAACGTAACTCATCACTGAACATTATTGTCTCATGTGCAACAATTCTAACTTTCTCCCTTCACCTATATATTCTTACATCAGAATTACTTCATCGTATCCCTATAACAAATTTTAATTCAACATCGTCCACTATATCCTCTAAACGTTATTACAATATCCGAACACTGTGCTTTATTCATCAGTGAATATCATATAATAGTAGTAATTACAACTTCCCCTTTTCAATCCGGTTACCCATATATAAGAATTACTTTTGCTTAGTACATGAATACAACAACATAACACACCACTGAATATAATCAGTTCTTATATATTCATACAAGTAACGTCATTCAATGAATCTTGCATGGAATAAACTCAACTTCTTTTTGGTAACCATACTTAAGAACTACTTTAACTTCGTCCATGAATACAACAAGTAATTATGTTATGTAACTTACTTGTGAAAATATACCATATGCAACATAGGTATGGAGATGTACACATGATTCTCTATTCATAACATGGGGATATAAGTACATATCGGTGTCATATTGATCTAAGTACACACACACATGATTTTATATCCACATATACTAAAATAATACCTAAACATCCTGTCATGATTCTTCCTCCATTCTAATTTACCTCAAAGACTGCATTGCAACTCTTACTGTTATATGAAGTATGTTGCCTCCTTGGCTACAGCTGAGATCGGGCCCACCCAGAGCTTCAGCTGATTCCCTTTCTGCTTCTTTCTTGTCTCTTTCTGCCCCCATTCCTCTCTAACTTTCCTTCATAGATATCAAGGGAGCGTGTCTTGACCTACACAACATACCCCTCAAGAGTACTGGTCACCAGTCACGTAAAAGCAAGGTAAAAGCCCATGTGTGCGGTACCAATAACATGTATAGGACAACTACAATACATAACTGTTGTCCTGTCCAGGATGTTTACCTGATACCCTGGCCCGGGTCATTAAAAGTGTTTCCTTTCGACCCTTCGAGCTTCTACCCTTCTAATCCCTTTTATGGCTGGGTCAATATCTGAGTTTACGACAACACACTGCATACTGGCTAACTATCTTATAACCATGTTTTCTTTATTTCTTGTTTCTTCATATGTTATATTGTGATGTAGGTATCCCACAAGTTTTATTTTCATTGATCCCCATTTCACTTTCATTATAGAATTGACACATTATCACAAGTTTCCTTATTTACATTTCTTAGAGGTGTCAATCATCATTAACAGAACGCGTCAACTACTTAAAAACCTGTTCTTTTCTATGACCCTTTTCAACATCTGCATCATATGGTCTATATACACAACAAACAGCAGGCGACTTGAGGGATCTCCTTGGCGAACACAACCATTAGCATCTATTGCATGTTACTGATAGAAATATATGTTCTTGGTGCATGCATACATAACTTTAATGGCCTGCAACATCACTTTGGTGTAGCCCCATTCTCTCAATCTTTCAATCAACTTTCCACAGGGAACCCTATCATATGCTTTGCTAAAATCTATAAATAATACAAGCAGTTCTATCTCTTTAAATGAAACATAATCACATATGTATCAATCTTAGCATTATTATTTGTTTAAGACATCCTCTGCTTTTTTCAGTGCCACCTTGACATTCATCTATGTTAAACCAGTTTCACAGTCTACTCAATATCATAGTGTCAAAAATCTTAGCCAGTGAACCCATTATGCTTATCCCTCTGTAATTACCGCAAATCAGTCTGTACACAGTGCAGTTTGTGTCATTACATCTGTGCTTCCCTGCAATTTATATGAATGAGTCACCAGAGTGTGGAGGTAATCTGTATTTCAAGAAAATGGCACTTGTTCAACAAGAACCATACAGGCATAAGGAGGCTGCCATTATAGATGGTGTGAGATGAAACATTGATCTTAGATTACTTGATTTTTATTTATTATCATTTCTTTTAATATGATGAAATATGATCACTCTTTGAATGTAAGAAATAACAAAAGTCAAGCATTTGATTACATTGGTGTATGAGACACCTAATCAAAACATTCTAAGTTATTTTTCATCTTTATAGTGCAGTGTTATTGCAACATCATGTAGGAATGTAATTGATAAACTAAAAAGAACATTCAGAAGCTGTGAACAATATACTATTGAATTCCAAAACCTGGAGACCTACATTTCTGAAAATACATACTTTTACTACAGATTTTGGAAGAAATAATCCACATGCATATGTAGAGGAGATACTCTATTCTTACATAGTATAATGTGGATGCCAGGTGTATGTTGTTGTGGTGCTCTCTGTTTTCAGCATGTGTGGCAGTGTGGCTGGTAGAATGGTTTCCAGAGAGCATTAGCCGAGGTGCTGAGTTGTGAGGGTGGTAGAGTCACTCTCTCTTTCCATTGCCTCACATATTCCTTCAGATCATGCACCACTGACTTGTACCTGAACAAGAAAGGAGGGAGAGAGGGGGGTTAAAACCTGTACTACTGCACTACAGAAGTATAAGTGTGGGTGAATAATTTTTTCCTTTTTTTCAGTGGAAATGTTTTTCAAATTTGTATTTTTCTTATTTAAATCACAATATTGTTCATTAGGACTATTGAAGAAAGTGTTGTGTTTTAAGATCCAATTAGTTATCTTTTAAGCCAGTATAGGAGAGGAGAATAGATGAGCATGAATAATGTAAGATACTATTACGTATATATTCTAATTGCATAACATCATTATATTACTTCTGTCAATGAAGGAATAGTTCCACAGGGTTGGAAAAGGACAATCATTGTACCCATCCCATTCAATGGATGAGACATACAAAACCAATTAAATTACGGAACAGTTTTGTGTTTGAGTGAGATAGCAAAAAAAAAAAATAAATAAATAAAAATAAATAAAATATATATATATATATATATATATATATATATATATATATATATATATATATATATATATATATATATATATATATATATATATATATATATATATATATATATATGAAAGGATGGTAAAAAAAAATGGACTAAGTTCTTGAAAGATAACAAAATCCTTATAAATTGTCAATTTGGTTTTAAAAAAGGTAGGTTTTGTTTTACAAACATGACCAGTTATTATTTAAGAGTAATTAATGTAATTCAGAAGAGATGGTTCGATAGACTGCATTTACTTAGAATTAAGAAAAACTTTTGTTAATATGCTACATAAAAGACTTTTATGGAATGGAAGATAAGAGGTTTTAATGAAAAACTGCTTGAGTAAATGGAGTATTAAAAAAAAACAACAACAACAACAACAACTGCAAACTCTAATAAGGAGCAAGCCATCCATGTGGAGGTCAGTATTAAGTGGGGTCCCACAAGGGTCAGTGTTAGCACTATATATTAATGTTTGCAGTTTACACAAATGATATTGTGAAGAATTATCAAACTATAGTGGAATCCTACTATTCATACATAATTTGTTTCAGGAAGCTGTAGTAATTGCAATTTGTACAAATGACAAGCATTTTTTTCCCTAAGAAATAATATGAATTGGATTAATCAGTCCCAGACCAATATATAATCGCTTATTTAACCTTTAACTGATGGTGATCATTCATGTAAGCACACATCATTTCATTTTGAGGCAGTTGGTGGTGATGACTGGCTAGCCTGTTCTATTTATACCTCCCTCTCACACCTTATTAGACAACAGAGAGGGAAGGTTCCTTGGACTTTTGCTGCCTCCCAGAATTCACTTATCATTACGATAAGTGAATGTGTTTGCTTTGTGTTTCATGCATTTTTTTTTTTTTTTTATGCAGGAGGGAAGCCAGCCAAGGGCAACAAAATATAAAAAAAAAGCCCATTTGAGTGCTGGTTTCCTTAAAGAGAAGTAAAGAACTAGCCAAAATTAAGGAACAAATGTCTTGAAATCTCCCTCTTAAAAGAAGTCAAGTCGTAGGAAGACAAAAATACAGAAGTAGGCAGGGAGTTCCAGAGTTTATCAGAGAAAGGAGTGAATGATTTAGAGTACTGATTAACTCTTGCTTTAGAGAGTTGGACAGTATAGGGGTGAGAGGAAGAAGAAAGCCTTGTGCAGCATCGCATTTATGTATGTATGTATGTATGTAGAGAGAGAGAGAGAGAGAGAGAGAGAGAGAGAGAGAGAGAGAGAGAGAGAGAGATTTTCTTGCATGCATATGTTTTATGCCCGTCTCCCAACGTAACACACACACACATACGTCAGTATGAGGTCTGAGCTCTTTCTGTAGGGGAAAAGCTGGCTGGGTGACTAGCAGGCAACCATGGTGAACACACACACTTCTCACTACTTTAACATTAACAAGAGATGGCAACAAAGCTTGTGTGGATGATGCTTTTTATCTGAAAGCTAGCACAAAGCTGAAGTGAATGTGTAGTGTGGCCAGTAAAACTATGTTACACAAATGTAGAATGATGGTTAAATTTTACTTGAAAAAGTTGGATGAATGGCGAGTTGTACGATTCATAGTTTGGTAAGTATTTCCATTGTTTTTATGTATTTGGAGAAGAGACACAATCAGTAAGACAGGAATTGAATCTTTGAAATATGATAAATGTGATCCCATTGAAAAGCCTCAATATGAAATCATTTTTGGTGACTGGAGTAATCCTGAGTCACTTGTGGCTATCTCAATAATCCACAATGCTATTACTACTACATGACTGCATCTTCCCAGCAGCTTTTTCCAGCAGCAAGATATCTAAGTGTTGTGATCACCTTCATTTTGACGTAAGTGGATTGCTCCTCTCTGTGTCACACTAGATTGTCTAAACAGTATTTCCATGTCACAAAGTTGATACATTACATCTTAACTGGATAGATAATTCCTGAGCTAGAGATATGGAGTGGCTATATTGGTTGTGGGAGCATCTATCAATAGGTGCTAGGACAGGATGGATAGGTGTCTGGGAATGGATTAATCCATTTTACTTTGATTTGCTAGAGGAAAATAGTTTTAGTGTAAGAACATCAAACAACATTCAGGAATTAATTAAGTTTGAGAACTAAGGTTCCACTATATATATATATATATATATATATATATATATATATATATATATATATATATATATATATATATATATATATATATATATATATATATATATATATATATATATATATATATACAAGGACAGTCAGAAAGTTGTGCAATTTGGTATGTTAAGGGAGCATGGTGAGAAATATACACCATCAATGAATTTAGTTGGAGTTAATCTGAAGTCAAAACCATTAGATATAAAATTACGAAGACACAATAGAGTTGGCTTGAGAGGAAGTTGGACAGTTGCATACATAAATACAATATCCAGCTTTGGATTGAAAGTGTGAATAGAAAAGCAAGAGGGAATAGAAGGAGTTGCTACCAGTATTCATATGTCTTGGAGAGGAAAAGATAAGCACAGAAGGGTGGTAGGTAGTGAGAATTAGTTATGGCGTATTGTTACAGTGTTGTAACACCATTCTTACTCTGATGAGTCTGGACTGATTGGCGGGTAGTCTTCATAAGGATCAGAGAGCAGATCATACAACTCAGGTTGAGAGGACAAGTCTGTGACATTTGGTCCATGGCAGTCACATAATGCTAAGTGATGCCAACCACACTGGGTGCTGCCCTTCCACCACTTGGGTTTAGCCAGATGCATCTTATAAACATGGTCACCTGAAAACAAAAAATAACTTTCATGAATGAATGATTGGCAAGTAGGCAATATAACTAAAGGAAGGATGAAAATGAAAAACCATTGCATTTCCTAGCTTCAACAAACTTTTGGGATCCAATTGGGGAAAATTGAGTTCTTAAATGGGAGAGCAAAATTACTTCATATATATATATATATATATATATATATATATATATATATATATATATATATATATATATATATATATATATATATATATATATATATATATATATATATATATATATATACATATATAATATATATTATTTTCTTTTTTTTCTGGATTTTGACTAGTTTAACAAGGTGAAATTTCATTGCCTCCCCCCCTCATCCTAGCTTGTGTGGGCTGACCTAAACTAACCAACATAACCTAAGAGATTAACTTAGCTAAACCTAACCTCATTAAGAGGAGACAGTAAACAGTTGCTGAAATAATAACTACTCTCAGTGAGGTTTTGAAGCACTTGATTAGGAATTTTTTTTTTATTGTTTGATGTAGTTCAAACAAGGTAGGAACCAGCCATGAGGTCCAATGATATGCTAGTACTTTAAACAGGGTCAAAAGCTTTCATGAAAAGATAACGGGATAAGTGTCTTTAAACCACTCTTGAGTGAGTCAAGTTATTGGAAGGTGAAAATACAGCAACAAGGCCAGGGGAGGAGATGAATGTAGTTATCAAGATCAGAAGACTAGTTTGCGTGAATTGAACAGTTTGCGTACAACTCCACCAAGCATGTGAAGCATCCACCATACATGGAAGGATAAGGCCCCTCAACAGAGTTAGCAGCTGAGAATGAGAAAACTGGCAGAAGCAACTCAGAATACCTCACTTCATAGAAGCTACTTTAACTAGAAATGAGATGTTAAGTTTCCAGTTTGTATTACAAGTAAAGAACACACTGAGGATGTTCAGTATAGAAGAAGAGAACAGTTGAATGTTGTTGAAGAAGAGAGGATAGTTGTCTGGAGGGTTGTGTCAAGCTGATGGAAGGAGGAATTATGTTTTTGAGGCATTAAAGAATATTAAGTTTGCTCTGCTCCAATCAGAAGTTTTACAGAGATCAGAAGTCAGATGGTCTGTGGCTTCCCTGCATGATCTGTTTACTCTCTCATGTATGAAAAGATGTGGAAAATGCATGGTGCTATCATCAGTGTTGGAATGAATAAGACAAGAAGTTTGATTTAGAAGATTATTGATGAAGAAAAGGAAGGGTGTCGATGACAGGACAGAATCCTGAGGAACACCCATAATGCTGCAAATGCACTAAGCTAATGAAGAATGGTGTGCTAGTTTATGGGAGTACCTTTTGATAGTATAGCATCACTCATGGTGTGAATAGTCATGTCACAAAGTCACCACCTTTGGCCCATGACATCACATTATTAGCATAGCATAGCAAGATAAAAGATAGCAAGAGATGCAACATTCTGACAGTGAGAAGGAGGCTGAAGACAGTCATTTAGAGGAGAGAGGAATTGATAAGATGAAAAGCTTTTGATTTCAGCTGGTGTGAACCCACCTCAAGTAGCATATGTATCCTATCCACAATTGAAAAAAGATATTGGGTGGGAGCATCTATTTTCCACATTAACCTTAAAGGTTTCATGGAACTACCTCTCTCTCTCTCTCTCTCTCTCTCTCTCTCTCTCTCTCTCTCTCTCTCTCTCTCTCTCTCTCTCTCTCTCTCTCTCTCTCTCTCTCTCTCTCTCTCTCTCTCTCTCTCTCTCTCTCTCTCTCTCTCTCTCTCTCTCTCTCTCTCTCTCTCTCTCTCTCTCTCTCTCTCTCTCTCTCTCTCTCTCTCTCTCTCTCTCTCTCTCTCTCTCTCTCTCTCTCTCTCTCTCTCTCTCTCTCTCTCTCTCTCTCTCTCTCTCTCTCTCTCTCTCTCTCTCTCTCTCTCTCTCTCTCTCTCTCTCTCTCTCTCTCTCTCTCTCTCTCTCTCTCTCTCTCTCTCTCACCTGTGTCCATCCTTACAGCATGTAGTGATGTTCCACAGTGGTGAAGGAACAGCCTCGGTGTCTTGCTTCCTTTGGCTCCCTTCAGTAGCAGTTCAGAAATGTCCTCGCCATCCAGCTCCTATGACCCAGACCATAAGATTTTCTTATTGTCAGTATATCAAGCATAATTAAGCAACTCAAAGTCAACCAATAAAATTTGTTCTACGGATGCTACAACTATATGGAAGTGGCATTGTGATAATGATGTGATCAGCAGTATGATATGTTAACATGAGTAATGCCACTATCTTGTATCTTGTGAAGTAACATTTATGTATGTATGTATCTATTTATTTATTTATCTATCCATCCATCTATCCATCCATCCATCCATCCATCCATCCATCCATCCATCCATCCATCCATCCATCCATCCATCCATCAATCCATCCATCCATCCATCCATCAATCCCCCCCCCCTCTCTCTCTCTCTCTCTCTCTCTCTCTCTCTCTCTCTCTCTCTCTCTCTCTCTCTCTCTCTCTCTCTCTCTCTCTCTCTCTCTCTCTCTCTCTCTCTCTCTCTCTCTCTCTTTATATATATATATATATATATATATATATATATATATATATATATATATATATATATATATATATATATATATATATATATATATATAAGGAGTGCCAAATAATGATAGCCCCATCCCAAACCCAGGATAAATGAAGCATGATAGAAGAAAAACAAAACTATCGATAGATAACACAATTCATTGTTGGTTTACACTTACAAGCTCAATATTCAGTGTTCACTCCACTGGCATCACAAACACCTTGAAGAGAAAAGTGACTCAAAAAGCTCTGCATTGATCTAACTCCATTTCTCGAAGGACAGTATCAATGTGCTCCTCAATCCTGGAACAATTAAATTGAGTTGATAGAGATTCAGACAGCATTCTTTCTTCAACATTGTTCTTCAAGAGTTACTTTTATCTTCCTATCCTGGTCATCTTCAAGGTGTTCGTGGGGCCAAAGGAGCGAACGCTGAATACTGAACTAGTAAGTGTAATCTAACTATGAATTGTGTTATCTAACAGCACTTTATTTTTTTTCCTATCATGCTTCGTTTATCCTGGGTAGGGAGTGGGAGCTATCATTGTTTGGCACCATCCCACATGAATTTAGCTGAAAGTCTTACTCAGATATAAATCAAATAAATAGTTTTGAATACATATATGCAAATTATTAGTCTTCACTCAGTGGAAAGACCAGACTGACAGTCCACAGCATAAGATTGACTGAAAATTGGAGAGGAGGTAGCACATTACCTTGTCCATGGCTTGAGGCACGAGAGTGTGGACTCGAGGAAGACCAGCCAGGGAGAGCAAAGTGGGCATCAAGTCCATATGGGAGGTGGGCGTATCAAGGGTCACTCCTCTGGGGATATGCCCTGGCCACCTGAATATTCCTGGTACTCGGATGCCACCTTCTGACCCACCCTGCCGCTTTCCACCTGTTATAGGGAACAGATAACAATTTTAAGTCTTCATAGCACAGATGCTGAAAGAGGAATTTGAATGATCTCTACATATTTCTCATGTGGTTAGGATCTCATGCCATCTTTACATGTTTGTGTTGAGCAGCTGATTAAATCACTACAACAAATCTTTCTGTCAGTGAGACATGAACTTGACGAGGAATATTTTTGCGCTAGAGGAGACTGCAACAATGAGATGGTGAGATGTTTTTGTTAAGTTAGATGTAATTGTGATATGTAACATTTGATGACAATTTAAAAATTCTCTGCAGTCTTGTAAGATATAAATTAATTAATGCCTTTACTCTAATGTGTGAATTGCCAGCATTGGGATGAAAGTAAAGAGGATTGGTGAAACTATCACTCCATCATGAAAATTACTCTTAATGGGTATTAATTCAATTAAAGTATAACAATCTCGAAAATATGCCATTTGTTGAGTGGTTTAAAGTTACCAATGTGACCATGATACCCAGGTTCTAGGTGGTTACATCAGAGATGCGCTTGGGTGGTGATATGGGCCCTAATATGGGTGCCACTATGAATGAAATTGCCTGTGCCACTAAGGGGTGGAAGCTGAACAGCACTTCCATACATACTCTTCAAGTAGACCTACAGGCACTATAGGCCTAACATTAAAAAAAAATCACCATGATGAATGGATGAAACAATAGGGATCAAGTTGGATCATTCTGGAAGAAACCGATGTCAGTCCTCTTGGTAAGCAACAACCAGATAACATACCTGTGCACCTTCATCCAAATTAGACTCCAGCCAGCACCCAACTGACAAGCTCCTTCTCAACATTTTACTATCCTACTTGACATTCCACCCAAGTTCCAGCTGTATCTATATAGTTGCTGGCCTGGGAGCTGATAGATACTTAGCTATCGTGTTTCTGCCTAGCCCAAGGTAAATTTTTTTAATCTGTCACTGGCCTCCTATGTCAGTTTTGCCATGACACAAGGCATGGAGACTATTGTTGCCATAATGATGCGATAAGTGCATTAACGTCTTTTGACATGGTTATAAATAAGGAGATAATTTTGTGAACGAAGGCCTTGTTGCTTAGATTTCCCTTCTTAAGAGATGCTTTCAGCAATTTTGAGCATGCGCTTGTGATCTCATATGCAGATGATATGATGATAAGGAGGAAGTGATCAAATTCTGTTGTGCACTATAAGCAAGATGAGTTTACATGGAGTCACACCAATTTATTTTCCAACTTTGCGATGTCTTATGAAATAATACACGTGTTAAAATTTGATAGACCAAACCAGTTATTGGGATTTGTATTCTATATATATTTTTTTCGTTTAACTAAGTATCTCTCTCTCTCTCTCTCTCTCCCTCTGTGTGTGTGTAATTCACTGTTTGATCTGCTGCAGTCTCTGATGAGACAGCCAGACGTTACCCTACGGTACGAGCTCAGAGGTCATTATTTCCGATCTTGGGATAGGCCTGAGACCAGGCACACACCACACACCGGGACAACAAGGTCACAACTCCTCGATTTACATTCCGTACCTACTCACTGCTAGATGAACAGGGGCTACACGTGAAAGGAGACACACCCAAATATCTCTACCTGGCCGGGGAATCGAACCCCAGTCCTCTGGCTTGTGAAGCCAGCGCTTTAACCACTGAGCTACCGGGCCGTGTGTATGTATGTTTGTGTGTGTGTGTATGTGTGTTTGTGTGTGTGTGTGTGTGTGTGTGTGTGTGTGTGTGTGTGTGTGTGTGTGTGTATTTACCTATTTGTGTATTACAGGGCCCGAGCTAAGCTCTCTGTGACCTGTCTGCTTGTCCATTCCTGTCATATCTCCCTTTCATCTGATTGACACACACCGCGTCAACGACATCACTGCTCAGTTTATTCCACTTATCAATGCTACAATGCGGGAAACTGTATTTTCTCACGTCATTTAGACAGATGTCTTTTATTAGCTTTTTTCCATGTCCTCGGAGATGATTACTTGTGGTCACCTTTATCAACTCTCTGTCCAGTATGTCAATCTTGTTCACCAATTTATACATAGTTATCATGTCTCCTCTTGTTCTTCTCTCTTCTAATGTGGTCAGCCCCAGCTTCCTCAGTCTTTCCTCATAGTCTAACTCCTGAGTCCTGGTACCATCCTTGTTGCCAGCCTCTGTACCCTTTCCACCTTCTTCACATTTTTCTTCATATGCAGTGACCAGACACATGCTGCATATTCTAACTGGGGTCTTATTAAGGTACATAATATCTTCTTCATCATTCCTTCATCTAGGTAGTGGAATGCAAGGCCAATATTTTGAAGCATGTTATATGTTTTCCCAAAAATCTTGTTAATGTGTTTCTCATTGTGTGTGTGTGTGTGTGTGTGTAATTCACCTCAGTCGCCTGTTGGTCACCCAGCCAGGCTTCCCCATTACAGAGTGAGCTCAAAGCTCATAGACCAATCTTCGGGTAGGACTAAGACCACAACACACAGTCCATACACCGGGAAAGCGAGGCCACAACCCCTCGATTACATCCCTGCCTATTTACTGCTAGGTGAACAGGGCCACACATTAAAAACTTGCCCATTTGTGTGTGTGTGTGTGTGTGTGTGTGTGTGTGTGTGTGTGTGTGTGTGTGTGTGTGTGTGTATTTACCTAATTGTATTTACCTAATTGTAACATACGGAAAAGAGCTATGCTCGTGTTGTCCCGTCTCCATATCTATTAATGTCCAGCTTTTTCTTAAAATCATGAATATTCCTTGCGTTGACCACTTCCACGTCTAAACTATTCCATGCTTCCACCCTTCTATGAGGGAAGCTATATTTTTTCACATCTCTCCTATAAGTGGCCATTTTAGTTTTTTCCCATGCCCTCTCGACATTCTTTCATTCCACATACACAGATCTTCCCTATCCATTTTTCCATGCCAATCATCACTCTGTATATTGCTATCAGGTCTCCCCTTTCTCTTCTGTTTTCCAGGGTCGGAAGTTGCATTCTTTTCAGTCTGTCTTCATAAGTCAAATCTCTTAAGTCAGGCACCATTTTGTTGCAGCCCTCTGTACTTTCTCTAGTTTCCTTATGTGTTTCTTTAAGTTCGGAGCCCACTGTATTGTTGCATATTCAAGCCTCGGTCTTATCATTGCAGTAATTATTTTCTTCATCATTTCTTCATCTAAATATCTGAACGCCACTCTTATGTTCCTCAATAAGTTCAATACTTCTCCAATTATTTTGTTTATATGTCTCTCTGGCGATAGGTCATTGGTAATTGTCACCCCAAGGTCTTTTTCTTCATGACTGGTTTTATGTCTTCATTTCCTATCTTGTACATACTCCTGATTCTTCTTTCACTCTTGCCAAACTCTATTTTCTTGCATTTTGTCGTGTTGAACTCCATTTGCCATGTACAGCTCCATTTCCATATTCTGTCCAAGTCTTCCTGGAGTAGTTCGCAATCTTTGTCACATCTCACTTTTCTTAACAATTTTGCATCGTCTGCAAATAGGCTCACATAACTGGACACCCCATCCACCATGTCATTTATGTAGACCGCGAACATTACTGGTGCCAACACTGATCCCTGTGGAACTCCACTCTCCACCAATCCCCATTCTGATGGTCTGTCCTTAATTATTGTTCTCATTTCTCTTCCTACCAAAAGTCTTCCATCCATTTTAGTAAACTGCCATGCACTCCTCCTACCATTTCAAGTTTCCAGATCAGTCTCCGGTGTGGTACCTTATCAAAGGCCTTTTTTAAATCCAGATATATTCCATCAGCCCAACCATCTCTTTCCTGTATTACATCTATCACCCTCGAATAGTAACATATCAGGTTTGTCGTGCATGAACGCCCTTTTCTAAAACCAAATTGACACTCACAAAGTATGTCATTTTCTCCAAGAAGTCTGTCCATCTATTCTTCACCACCCTCTCACACATCTTAGCTACCACACTTGTAAGTGACACTGGTCTATAGTTCAATGGGTCTCTCTTGTTACCTGATTTATAGATTGGGACAATGTTAGCTCTTTTCCAGTCTTGGGGCACTACACCTTCCCTTAATGAGGCATCAATTACTTCACAAACTTTTTCTGCCAGTTGCTCCTGCATTCTCTTAAAATCCATCCTGATACCCCATCAGGTCCCACAGCTTTTCTCACTTCTAAACTCCCCATCATGTTCTTGATCTCCTCCACAGTTACTTGAAACTCCTTCATAATCCCTTTCTGTTCCATTACCAGTGGTTTGTCAAAAGCAGTCTCCTTTGTGAATACCTTCCGAAAGCATCCATTCATAGCCTCTGCCATTTCCTGGGATCTTCACTGCATACTCCATTTACTTCTAAACTTTCAATACTTTCTCTATTTTTGATGTTGTTGTTCACATGTCTGTAAAAAGCCTTGGTTGGTCTTTACATTTATCAATTATATCCTTTTCTTGTTTCTTTCTTTCTTCTCTTCTAATCAACACATATTCATTTCTTGCTCTTTTGTAACTTTCCCACTGCTTAATCCGTCTTTTCCTTCTCCACCTCTTCCATGCATCCTCTTTTCTTGTTCTAGCCTTTTCACATCTATCGTTAAACCAGTCCTGCTTTCCAACTTCTCTATGTTGTCTTATTGGTACAAATTTTTCTCACCTTCTTTGTATATTTTTATAAATTCCTTCCACTTTTCATTTGCTCCTTAGCACTCTTGAATTTCATCCAATTTGTCTCTTGAAAGAATTTCTTTAGGTTTCCAAAATCTGTCTTGGCATAATTCCATCTTCCCACTTTATATTCTTCATTTCTTCTAGATTTCTCTTCATCTATCACCTTGAACTCCAAAACTGCATGATCACTCTTTGCTAAAGGGCACTCCACCCTCATCTCCTCAATGACCATTGGCTCTGTACTAAAGACCAAGTCCAGTCTTGACGATGCTCCCTCTCCTCCAAACCTAGTATCTTCTTTGACCCACTGAGTTAACACATTTTCCATTGCCAGTGTCAATAGTGTATTTCCCATGTTGTCTCTGATCCTTCCATTGACCAGTCCTCCCAACACACCTCTTTACAATTAAAATCTCCCATCATTATAGTTCGTTCACAGCCACCCAACATTTCTTCCAGACATGTTCCTGTATCACTTATCATTTCTTCATATTCCTGTACTGACCATGCATTTGTCTTAGGTGGTACGTACACCACTATGTAGTGCCTCTTTTTCCTTCATTAGTTTCTGCTCTGATCTTTAGCACTTCTGCCTTTCCCATACCTTCTTTCACTTGATCCACCTTTATATCTTTTTAACCAGCAACATCACTCCTCCTCCCATCTTACCTACTCTATTTCTTTTCCAAACATTATATTTCCTTCTCCAACCATCATCAGGTCTTCTCCCTCTCTCAGTTTTGTTTCAGTAAGACCCACAATATCTGGGTTCTTGTCCCTCAAGTAATCGTTGAGTTCTAAAATCCCGATATCACTCCATTTATGTTGGAATACATTACATTCCGCTCATACGTAAGTTTCTTTAGTCCTTTCTTGCTGTACTTTTCTGGGTTATGAACCACTTCCTCAGTCTCATATCCAAGATTCTCCAGAAAAACTCTTTCTTCTCCTCTTCTGTCCTCTCTTCATTTTTTCAAAGCCTCCTTTCTCAACTCATTTAACATTTCTCTTTCCTTTTCACCGAGATCTCTTCTCAACCAAATCTTCCTTGTTGTTTCCTGCTGGGCTAGCCTCCATGACTTCTCCACCAATTCATCTACATCCTTTTGTGACTTAAGTTTGATTCTTATTGGCCTCATACCTTCTCTTGTGAACTTTCCAATTCTATGGAAGTCCTCTATTTCTTGTACTAGGTCTTTTCCTCCTCCTGCACCACATTAATGATATTATTTATCACCTTTTTATGTTTTCTCTCTCTCCATTTTACTCGGTGTCTTATCCTCCTCCACACCAAATATCACCACACATCTCTTTTTGTCTACAGTTTCCCTCACCAATGTCTCATTTGACTTAATAACCTTCACCACTTTCTCAGCAATCTTCTCTTCTATGATCTGTTGATCTATAATTTCAGCAAGGCCCAAAGTTTTCTCCCCAGACTCTTTGATTTCCTTTTCCAGACTTGCAACTTTGTAATTTACCTCCTTTCTTTCCACTTCCTGACTTTTTTTCCATTCAGCCTGCTTCTCCATCACTTTTCCTAGAGATTCTCCACATTTTTCGCAATTCACTTTAATTAGCTTAACTTCCTCTTTCAGTGCTTCATTTTCCTTCTTCATATCGGCACAGTCTTTCTTTACATTGTCATAACTCGTTTCCAGGCCCCCATACTTTTCAAACAGTTTTGTGTGTGTGTGTGTGTGTGTGTGTGTGTGTGTGTGTGTGTGTGTGTGTGTATTTACCTAGTTGTAGTTTTACAGGGCCTGAGCTTTATGCTCATGTGGCATCGTCTCCATATCTACACTTATCCAATTTCTCTTTAAAACTATGCACACTAGTTGCTGACACCACTTCCTCACTCAAACTGTTCCACATCTCAACACATCTTTGAAGGAAACTATACTTTTTAACATCTCTCAGAGATCTTCCCTTCTTCAGTTTCTTACTATACGATCTTGTGCTTCTAATGTCATATTCTTCTCTCAGGATTAGTTTCTCATTATCCACTTGATCCATTCTGTTAATCAATTTATACACTTGTATCAGATCCCCTCTTTCTTCTCTGTTCCAGGGTTGGTAGATCCATTGCTTTTAGTTTTTCCTCATATGTCATCCCTTTAAATTCTGGAACCATTCTTGTAGCCATTTTTTGTAGTCTCTCCAATTTCCTTATGTGTTTCTTTTTACACAATTCCTGCATATTCCAATCTAGATCTTATTTTGTATGTGTTTGTGTGTGTGTGTGTGTGTGTGTGTGTGTGTGTGTGTGTGTGTGTGTGTGTGTGTGTGTGTGTGTGTGTGTGTGTGTGTGTGTGTGTGTGTGCTCAGAGGTCATTATTTCACTGTTTGATCTGAGACTGCAGTCACAGACAGACAGCCAGACACAACTCCTCGATTTACATCCTCACTCACTCATTATTTCAGATCTTCAGAGACCTGAGACCAGGCCAGGTCCTCTGGCTTGTGAAGCCAGCGCTCTAACCACTGAGCTACCGGGCCGTGTGTGTGTGTGTATGTGTGTGTGTGTGTGAATTCCATAGAAGAATAGAAAAAAAAAGAGTCGTGTTTGAATACAAAAAATCCTGCTTGGTGTCTGTGATACGAAAAGATTCAAGTATGCTTGGACAAGAAACTAATCTTGGATTAGATTACACTTAACCCTCGGCTATCGCTCCCAATTGGGGCCGAAATAGCTTTGCTATAGCCGGAAACGCGATAGCCGCATTGATCTTGGCGGGAAGGTGGTTTTGGCCAATGAGCGGTCAGATATTCCATGACGTCATGGCGGGGCGTGCGATAGCAGGCATCTGAGGTCGCGATAATGAAATTTTAGCAGCTTTTCATGGGTGTGCGATGGCAATAAAATGCGATAACTGAAGTCGCGATAGCCGAGGGTTGACTGTATACCATAATTTACATTAATGTTTACCATAAGCTTAACAATGAAAGAAAATGAAAACAGCTCAACTAATGTACATCATAAAGCTTCAGAAACTTTCCTGTAAGACATGCTTTCCTATGGTGCCTTTCTTTTTACGGAGAGGTGTCTGACCTTTAAAGCGTCCGTTGTGTCCTCCAATTCGCTCTCCAGTGTCCTCTACAGCCTCAAGGTGGCCTCCCTGGTCTGATGTGAAATAAACTACAGTGTTGTCCTCTAGACCCAACTCTGCCAGAGTGGCCAGGACCTTTCCCACACTGTCGTCCATTTCTTCCACGTTGTCTCCATAGCTATAATAATATAGAACGACAAGGATGCAAAGGCCATCGCCTAGTGCAGCATATATTGAGAAAAGTGAACTTAATAAGTACGAGGTGTCTCGTTCAAGGGAAACTTAATACAAGTATTAAGATCAAGTAGAAATGTATCAGCGGGCATTGTTGCTTACAGGAATCACGTCCATCATCAGAGCATCATGAAAAGACAAAAAAATGGAGTTTAAGGGTGGATAGCTTTCTCTATGGGACATTGTTATATGGACACTTGATACACATGCACTACTGACACATTGCTAGTCATGGCAAGATGATCATCAAGGCTCAATCATATTTTGATATCTTTTTTCCATTTAGGTAGATTTCATCAGTGTCAGTTCCTCTTATACTATACTAAAACTCATCCGTACCTACCCATAGGGCGTTGGTCATGTTTGCCGTGAGACAATTAAAAAATTTTTTTTTTTTTACGTAGGGAAGAGGGCCAGCCAAGGGTAAAAAAAAGAAAGTTAGAAAAAGGCCCACTTGAGCGCTGGCTCTCCAAAGACTTCAAAAGTGCCAAAACCGTCAGCCAGAATTAGGGGAGCAAATGCCTTGATACCTCCCTCTTAAAAGAAGACAAGTTGTAGGAATTCGGAAATACAGATGCAGGGAGGGAGTTCCAGAGTTTACCAGTGAAAGGGATGAATGATTAAGCGTACTGGTTAACTCTTGCATTAGAGAGTTGGACAGAATAGGGATGAGAGGAAGAAGAAAGCCTTGTGTAGCGTGGCCGCAGTTAGCAAGATCAGTAGAACAGTTACCATAAAAATAGCGATAAAATATAGAAAGGGATGCAACATTTCGGCGGTGAGAAAGAGACTGAAGACAGTTAGTCAGAGAAGGGGAGTTGATGAGACGAAGAGCTTTTGATTCCACCCTATCAAGCAAAGCTGTGTGACTGGAACCCCCCCAAACATGCGAAGAGTACTCCATACAGGGACGGATAAGGCCCTTATACAGAGTAAGCAGTTGGAGGGGCGAGAAAAACTGTCGGAGACGCCTCAGAACACCTAACTTCATAGAAGCTGTTTTAGCAAGAGATGAGATGTGAAGTTTCCAGTTAAGATTATGAGCAAAGGACAGACCGAGGATATTCATTGTGGAAGAGGAGACAGTTGAGTGTCATTGAAGAAGAGGGATAGTTGTCTGGAAGGTTGTGTCGAGTTGATAGATGGAGGAATTGAGTTTTGAGGCATTGAAAACTACTAGATTTTCTCTGCCCCAATCGGAAATCTTAGAAAGATCGGAAGTCAGGCGTTCCGTGGCGTCCCCGCGTGATCTGTTGATTTCCTGAAGGGTTGGACGTCTCTGAAAGAACGTGGAAAGATGTAGGGTGGTATCATCAGCGTAGGAGTGGATAGGGCAAGAAGTTTGGTTAAGAAGGTCATTAATGAATAATAGAAAGAGAGTGGGTGACAGGACAGAACCCTGAGGAACACCACTATTAATAGGTTTAGGAGAAGAACAGTAGCCGTCTACCACAGCAGCAATAGAGCGGTCGGAAAGGAAACTTGAGATAAAGTTGCAGAGAGAAGGATAGAAGCCGTAGGAGGGCAGTTTTGAAATCAAAGCTTTATGCCAGACTCTATCAAAAGCTTTTGATATGTCTAATGCAACAGCAAAAGTTTCACCGAAATCTCTAAAAGAGGATGACCAAGACTCAGTAAGGAAAGCCAGAAGATCACTAGTAGAGCGACTTTGACGAAAGCCATACTGGCAATCAGACAGAAGATTGTGAAGTGACATATGTTTGAGAATCTTCCTATTCAGGATAGATTCAAAAACTTAAGACAAGCAAGAGATTAAAGCTATAAGACGGTAGTTTGAGGGGATAGAACGGTCACCCTTTTTAAGAACAGGCTGAATGTAGGCGAACTTTCAGCAGGAAGGAAAGGTACAAGTCGATAGACAAAGTTGGAAGAGTGCAAGCACAGAAGCACAGTTTTTGAGAACAATAGGAGGGACCCCATCAGGTCCATAAGCCTTCCGAGGGTTTAGGCCAGCAAGGGCATGGAAAACATCATTACGAAGAATTTTGATTGTAGACATGAAATAGTCAGAGGGAGGAGGAGAAGGAGGGACAAACCCAGAATCGTCCAAGGTGGAGTTGTGAGCAAAAGTTTGAGAAAAGAGTTCAGCTTTAGAGACAGAAGAGATGGCAGTGGTGCCATCAGGATGAAATAAAGGAGGAAAGATGAAGAAGTGAAGTTATTTGAGATGTTTTTGGCTAGATGCCAGAAGTCACGAGGAGAGTTTGAGTTTGAAAGATTTTGACATTTCCTATTTATGAAAGAGTGTTTGGCAAGTTGAAGAACAGACTTGGCATGATTCCGGGCAGAGATATAAAGTGCATGAGATTCAGGAGATGGAAGGCTCAAGTACCTTTTGTGGGCAACCTCTCTATCATGTATAGCACGAGAACAGGCTGAGTTAAACCAAGGTTTAGAAGGTTTAGGTTGAGAAAAGAATGAGGAATGTACGCCTCCATGCCAGATACTAACACCTCTGTTATGCGTTCAGCACAAAGAGATGGGTCTCTGACACGGAAGCAATAATCATTCCAGGAAAATCAGCATAATACCTCCTCAGGTCCCCCAACTGGCAGAGGCAAAACGCCAGAGGCACCTTCGCTTTGGGGATCCTGCGGAGGATTGGAAAAATAGGACAAGATACAGAAATGAGATTGTGATCGGAGGAGCCCAACGGAGATGAAAGGGTGACAGCATAAGCAGAAGGGTTAGAGGTGAGGAAGAGATCAAGAATGTTGGGCGTGTCTCCAAGACGGTCAGGAATACGAGTAGGGTGTTGCACCAGTTGCTCTAGGTCATGGAGGATAGCAAAGTTGAAGGCTAGTTCACCAGGGTGGTCAGTGAAGGAGAGGAAAGCCAAAGCTGGTGGTGAACATTGAAATCTCCAAGAATGGAAATCTCAGCGAAAGGGTAGAGGGACAGAATGTGCTCCACTTTAGAAGTTAAGTAGTCGAAGAAATTACTATAGTCAGAAGAGTTAGGGAGAGATAAACAGCACAGATGAATTTAGTTTGAGAGTGACTGTTAAGTCGTAGCCAGATGGTGGAAAATTCGGAAGACTCAAGAGCGTGGGCACAAGAGCAAGTTAAGTCGTTGCGTACATAGACGCAACATCCAGCTTTGGAATGAAAATGAGAATAGAGAAAGTAGGAGGGAACAGAAAAGGGGCTACTGTCAGTTGCCTCAGATAGCTGTGTTTCGGTGAGGAAAAGATGAGGTTTAGTAGAGGAGAGGTGGTGTTCCACAGATTGAAAATTAGATCTAAGACCGCGAATGTTGCAGAAGTTAATGTAGAAAAAGTTGAGGGAGGTGTCAAGGCATTTGTGGTCTTCAACAGGAGAGGTGTCCGACCTGGAGACATTTTTGGTCTCCTCCCCAGAGGGGGACTCCGAGGCGTTGTTTATTTTGGGTCCCATTTTTCTTTTAAATTTTGATTTGGAGTGAAGGGTGTATGTGTGGTAAGTGCATGTAGTTTTGTGTGAAGAAGGAGAGCTGTTTTTAGAGGGTAGGCTGTGACTACCCCCTTGAGTTGTGAGACACAAAGGGAAACATTCAACGAGATCACAACTAGCTTTAATGGAAGGTTCACAGACTGTGCCAAATCTCCAATAAAAACAAACTACTCACTGTCCTGTAATCATAACATTATCAAAAAAACGTTCTCAGAACATTCAGAAACCTTAATTAAGTGGTAGATGATATAAATAATTGTCATGCACGAAAATAAATTAAGCTAGTTCATATACATGGACGGTGGAATTTCCCGGGGAGGTTGGGGGGATGAGTCGGGTCGCCACGCACGTGTCACTTCACTCCTCCTCTGGTCACTACCATGGAAGGACCCCCTCGTCATACACTGTCTTGCGCAGCCAGACCAAGGAATTCATATTCCGCCTTAATAGATATTTCTTGCAAGAGAAAGCAAATCGGGCAACATTCTTACCTTTAACTCAAGCAAGGAACCACTCAATATATTACTCTGTGTTTCTACTCGTATGTGCACTTATTTGACAAATATGTAAATTATTTATCTCATTTTCATGTATATAACCAGAATCTTTATTGCATTTAATGTACTATATAGCTGCATAGGTATTTGGGTCTCTTCTGACTTCTTTTAGTGAAGTAGAGAACGATCATCACTCCGTTTTCTTTAAAGTTAAGGTATAGCAGTCAGAGCTGTCAGATGCAGGGAGATTTCCCTGTTTTAGGGAAATTTAGGTCTCAACAGGGAAACAGGGAAGAAAATTCAAAAAGTTCCAAAATCTAGGAAAATTTTGACCAACGGACTCACACCTTCATCCGCAGTCCCCACCCTTGTCCTCCTCCCATCCTCTTCACCCGTCATCCGTACAATAATTATTTGTATTAATTTTTATCAATTATTTATTGTTTCCTTTCCCTCTCAATTGAATTTCAATCCACTTCTGAGGTCTCTCTCGATCACTATATCCTTCCTCTACCGTTCACTCTTCCTTCCCTCATCCCCAAACAGCGTCATGGCTTGTACGAGACCCGTATACCGTCCGTTCCCTTTCCTCCCTCGCCCTTGCTAGCTAGCTGAACCTGTATTCTACGAGACCGATAGAGACCCGTATTCACCCAAACAGTGTCATGACACGTATGAGATCCCTATATCGTCCCTCCTTCCTTCCCTCGCCCTGCTTGATAGCTGAACTTATGACAGCTATATTATATTCGTGTGTGTGTGTGTGTGTGTGTGTGTGTGTATATATATATATATATATATATATATATATATATATATATATATATATATATATATATATATATATATATATATATATATATATATATATATATATATATATATATATATATATATATATATATATATATATATATATATATATATATATATATATATATATATATATATATATATATATATATATATATATATATATATATATATATACATACACACGAATGTGTATGTACGTATGTAAGAAGTAAAAAATTACGACAGGGAAATGCTGCGCTAAATAGGGAAATATTTTTAGGCAAAACAGGGAACTTTTGGCAACTTGATCTGGCACTACTGATAGCAGTGGCAACGTCGCACCCAAGAGGAGCCACACCTTGTGAGTAGCTACGGATGAGTTCTACTATAACGCATACATTTTGCATTTTCTTGTGCCTCTTTTTTAGGAATTTTGTCTCTGAAAATAATCTATCTGATGGGATGTAAGTAAGCCTCTCTCTTTCTGGCGTCTTCTGACAATTTTCTTTGTAGGATCTTGATCGTTGCCAACCAGTATCATTTCCAGCTGTGGAGTGCCATGAGAGCACTGAGTAATTGATCTGAAGGTATGATGAATAGCCATATGAAGTTGATGATGAACCATATTGTGATTGGTCTTGACTATCATGTCACTGTAGCATTATTCTGTTGTTAGCAGTTATGCCGAATGATTTTTATGAACTTCAGTGACAAGTGAGACTCAATAACCAAAAGTGAATGCTCATGCTCCATATCCTCTCTAACCTGCCGTGCTTGCTTCTGCCTGCCATATGAGGCGCGGAGAACATTGGTGTGTGGACATGACCAAAGGAGTGCATCAGAAAGAAAGGTTTCTCGTCGCGAGCGTGAGCCTCCAGAAAGCGACGAGATTCTTCAACTAGGCGTTGGGACAGTCCGTCCAGCTCTATCGGTGCCTCTACCACCTGGTCATTTCGGAAGAGGCGTGAATTGGCATATTTGAACAGCCACAGTGACACCTGTGTGGGAGAAAAGACAGGAGAGACAGTGTTCACATCACCTTAAATAGGACTGTAATTTAGTTGCTTAGTATTTGTATATGAAAGATATGCATTTTGACAAATAGTAACATCGAGATTAAAAGTAGAACACACACACACACACACACACACACACACACACATTCGAAGGTTTTGATACGGCAAATACTTCCCTATTTAAGAGAGTGTTGACTATTGAACGTAAATTGGATTAATGGCTAAAGGAGAGTATGGGAATTAAAGAGAATGAAGAACAGGAAAAAGAATTCCAGAAATTGAAGCTAGGCTAAGAGGAGAAAACGAGGAACTGAAAAAGGAAGTAGCTAATTACAAGAAACAGATGGAAGAAGGACTCGGTAAAGCTGAGAAAGAAAAAGAGGAACTGGACAAAAGCCATGTCATGGAAATGGGAAAGAATGAAAGACGACCAGTGGGAATTTCTAAGAAGGGAGATGGAGTAGAACTAGAAAAAGTAAAAAAGGAAAAGGACTTGGATTGATGATGAAAGAAAACAATCAACTGATAAGCCATATTGATAGAATTTTCAGAGACATATAATTTGCTAAGGAATATTGGATTAGCATTTCACTACATGAACAAAAAATGATGAAGAAATTAATAAGTTCTATAATAAGACCCAGATTGAATATGCAGGAGTTGTGTGGAGCCCCCATAAAAAAAACACATAAGGAAGTTGGAGAGACGACAAAAAATGGCTACAAGAATGGTTCCAGAATTTGAAGGGATGACATATGAGGACAGACTAAAGGCTTTGGATCTACCAAACCTGGAACAGAGAAGGGAGAGAGGGGATCTGATACAAGTTTATAAATTGATTAACGAAATGGATCAAGTGGATAATGAGAAACTGATCCTGAGAGAAGAATATGACATTAGAAGCACAAGATCGCATAGTAAAAAGCTGAGAAAAGGAAGATGTCTGAGAGATATTAAAAAATATAGTGTCCCGCAGAGATGTATTGAGACGTGGAACAGTTTAAATGAAGAAGTAGTGTCTGCAACGAGTGTGCATACTTTTAAAGTAAGATTGAATAAGTGTAGATATGGAAACGGGGCCACATGAGCATAAAGCCCAGGCCCTGTAAAACTACAACTAGGTAAATACAACTAGGTAAATACACACACACACACACACACACACACACACACACACACACACACACACACGTATAGTAGTGGTTAGCACGCTCGACTCACACTCGAGAGGGTCCGGGTTCGAGTCCCGGAGGCGGCGAGGCAAATGGGCAAGCCTCTTAATGTGTAGCCCCTGTTCACATAGCAGTAAATTGGTACGGGATGTAACTCGAGGGGTTGTGGCCTCGCTTTCCCGGTGTGTGGAGTGTGTTGTGGTCTCAGTCCTACCGAAGATCGGTCTATGAGGCCTGAGGTCGCTCCGTAATGGGGAAGACTGGCTGGGTGACCAGCAGACGACCAAGGTGAATTACACACACACACACACACACACACACACACACACACACACGGCCCGGTAGCTCTGTGGTTAAAGCGCTGGCTTCACAAGCCAGATGACCGGGGTTCGATTCCCCGGCCGGGTGGAGATATTTGGGTGTGTCTCCTTTCACGTGTAGCCCCTGTTCATCTAGCAGTGAGTAGGTACGGGATGTAAATCGAGGAGTTGTGACCTTGTTGTCCCGGTGTGTGGTGTGTGCCTGGTCTCAGGCCTATCCGAAGATGGGAAACAATGAGCTCTGAGCTCGTTCCGTAGGGTAACGTCTGGCTGTCTCGTCAGAGACTGCAACAGATCAAACAGTGAATTACACACGCCCGGTAGCTCAGTGGTTAGAACGCTGGCTTCACAAGCCAGAGGACCGGGGTTCGATTCCCCGGCCGGGTGGAGATATTTGGGTGTGTCTCCTTTCACGTGTAGCCCCTGTTCACCTAGCAGTGAGTAGGTACGGGATGTAAATCGAGGAGTTGTGACCTTGTTGTCCCGGTGTGTGGTGTGTGCCTGGTCTCAGGCCTATCCGAAGATCGGAAATAATGAGCTCTGAGCTCGTTCCGTAGGGTAACGTCTGGCTGTCTCGTCAGAGACTGCAGCAGATCAAACAGACATTGTTAAATGTTAACTTACACCCCATCTGGTCTCAGAATTTTTGCTGTAATGAGCGAAGGTGAACCAAAACCCGCCAAGAAGTAAGTGTGTCGCCATCAGCAGGAGGACGCCAGTGCAGCTCCCCAAGACTTTTCTGCGACGTGCAAGGAAGAGGCTGACCATTGCAGTCATCCATGCCACGGCCAGACCCTGAAGGAGAAAATGGTACTGACTTAGGACTAGCTTTTCTTCTCAGTGGCACCATATTTATAGTATTCGCATTTCCACTAATATGCATGCCTAAGAAATGAGTAAGAGTTTATAGTTCTAAACCATTTCATGATTTTATCTGAACTTATTCGTCTTACCTGGAACCTTCGGTCATGTAGTGGGAACTTCCAGAAGGCATGAAGACCTCTGAACTCCTGGAAGAGGGTGACGGGTATCCCATAAAATGACTGAAAACCATAATTGAGCGGACCTGGGCAGGAGCGGCCGAAAAGCGTGCAGTTCATCCCCAGGTGCCACTTTCCTGAGAACCAAAGGTAGAGGTGATGGTCTATGTTTGTGAGTAATTCACCATAGTCTCCTACTGGTCACCCAACCAGTCTTTCCCATTACCGAGCGAGCTCAGAGCTCATAGCCAGATCTTTGGGTAGGACAGAGACCACAAAACACACTCCACACAGAAGGAAAGCGAGGCCACAACCCCTCAAGTTACATCCCGTACCTATTTACTGCTAGGTGAACAGGGTCTACACTTTAAGAGGCTTGCAAATTTGCCTCGCCACTTCTCGGGATTCGAACCCGGGTTCTCTTGATTGTGAGTCGAGCATGCTAACCACTACACCACCCGGTGTGTGTGTAATTCACCTCGGTTGTCTGCTGGTCACCCAGCCAGTCTTTCCCCATTATGGAGCGAGCTCAGAGCTCAGTGACCGATCTTCGGGTAGGACTGAGACCATATCACATACAACACACACCGGGAAAGCGAGGCCATAATTCCTAGAGTTACATCCCTTACCTATTTACTGCTAGGTGAACTGGGGCCACACATTAAGAGGCTTGCCCATTTGCCTTGGCGCTTCATGGGACTCGAACCCGGCCTTCTCGATTGTGAGTCGAGCATGCTAACCACTACACTGCGTGGTGTTTGCTTTACACTTCATCATTGTGGTTTGGCAGAAGCCAGGTTTGGGGATCACAGGTTTGCACCCTTCAGCTACACGCCGCAGCAGGTGCCAGCAGGGCGCCACCCTGAGAAGCGGGACACAACCCCTGACAACACTCGGTACCCATTCACTGCTGGGTGGACAGGAGCTCAGTTGTAAGGAGACCGCCCAGCCTTTCTTCTCTCCACCCAGGTGTGTGTGTGTGTGTGTGTGTGTGTGTGTAATCTTTTTCACCTTGGTCGTCTGCTGGTCACCCAGCCAGCCCTCCCAATTACGGAGCGAGCTTAGAGGTCATAGACCGATCTTAGAGTAGGACTGAGACCACAACACACACTTCTTGAATCACACTGGGAAAGCGAGCCCACAACCCCTCGACTTAGATCCCGTACCTACTTGCTACTAGGTGTACAGGGGTTGCACTAAGAGGCTTGCCCATTTGCCTCTCCGCGCTGGGACTCGAACCCAGACCTTCTCGTCTTTTTTTTTTTTTTTTTTTGTGTGTGTGTGTATTTACCTAGTTGTAGTTTTACAGGGCCTGGGCTTTATGCTCGTGTGGCCCCGTCTCCATATCTACACTTATCCAATTTTTCTTTAAAACTATGTACACTCATTGCTGACACCACTTCCTCACTCAAACTGTTCCAAGTCTCAACACATCTTTGCGGGAAACTATATTTTTTAACATCTCTCAGACATCTTCCCTTTCTCAGTTTCTTACTATGCGATCTTGTGCTTCGAATGTCATATTCTTCTCTCAGGATTAGTTTCTCATTATCCACTTGATCCATTCCGTTAATCAATTTATAAACTTGTATGAGATCCCTCTCTTCTCTGTTCCAGGGTTGGTAGATCCATTGCTTTTAGTCTGTCCTCATATGTCATCCCTTTAAATTCTGGAACCATTCTTGTAGCCATTTTTTTGTAGTCTCTCCAATTTCCTTGTGTGTTTCTTTTTATGTGGGATCCACACAACTCCTGCATATTCCAATCTAGGTCTTATTTTAGTACTTATCAATTTCTTCATCGTTTCTTTGTCTATATAGTGAAATGCTAATCCAATATTCCTTAGCAAATTATACGCCTCTCTGAAAATTCTATCAATATGGTTTACCGGTTGATTGTTTTCTTCCATTGTCACACCCAAGTCCTTTTTCTTTTGAACTTTTTCTAGTTCTACTCCATCTCCCATCTTATAGATTCCCACTGTGTAATTTATCTATGGCTATGATCATTAACCAGGCTACATTTCTACTACGGAACAAGCTTATTGCTTTTATTGCCCGATTTTTTTTAACATGACAGAGACCACTCACGCTATGCACAGAGACAAAGAGGTCACAATCCTTAATTTGGCTACTAACCCTTATCTATTTAGTCCTTTTATTTATTTACTTATTTATTTATTATTTTTTTATTTTTCAAATCTTTTGCTGTCGGGCCATCACTCAAGTGTTGGGGAATGGGTCAATTTAGAAAAAAAATATTACATAATATCTGTTATTGATTTTTTGTACCTTTTTATTTGTTTATTCTTTCGTACATTCATTAACTGATTATAAACATGCAGATTACCGTATATGCCAATTACTTCATACATGCTTCATTTAAAGAAGCTTTCCAATCCTGTCACTAAACTGTACTTTTTTGTTAGGGCAGGGAAGAGAGAGGGATACTACACATGCACATACAGCTGGTATCATTGCCAATTCAGCATCTGAAACTTCCCGTCTTGAAAATCACTGATTTCAGGCATTACTTGTGCGTGTAAATAGACGTCACTGAAGTGTCACTGATTTCACAGACAGTGACACTGAACTAACACGGCACTGATGTGTGTGAATGAACCTTTAACATATACCATCTAGTATACGTACATACATACATACATACATATATATATATATATATATATATATATATATATATATATATATATATATATATATATATATATATATATACAT
>NC_059297.1:15423176-15433176 GCF_017591435.1 Portunus trituberculatus
ATATATATATATATATATATATATATATATATATATATATATATATATATATATATATATATATATATATATATATATATATATATATATATATATATATATATATATATATATATATATATATATATATATATATATATATATATATATATATATATATATATATATATATATATATATATATATATATATATATATATACACACACACACACACACACACACACACACACACACACACACACACACACACACACACACACACACACACACACACTCACGCACACACACACACACACGCTCCGTAATGGGGAAGACTGGCTGGGTGACCAGCAGGCGACCGAGGTGAATTACACACACCCACACCCACACACACACACACACACACACACACACACACACACACACACACACACACACACACACACACACACACACACACACACACACACACACATATAGTTCTTCAATGACAGTTTACGCTTGGATGAAATAGTATCGCCATGTCTGAAATATTTCAGTATTGGTGGGATATATATACTGGTGCCTTCATACATTATACTTTATCATCTCTTCCCACCCATCTTCATTACCGCTTTCAAAATTGTGAAGACTCCTACTGAGACAGGCTATTCAATTGTCTCAGAAAATCATGCAGAGTCATTTATTGTATTCTGCTTATTTCTGAAGAAATTAATTAGAGACATGCGTGTAGTCAACTGATAAATAACTATTTTGTAATCTTATTTGTACACTGTGTAAATAGTGAACAAAATGAATTAGTTCTTAAATTCCTTCTCTTCTTTCTTGCAAACTAACTGTCTTCTTTATTTTGGCGCAATAACTTTGCAGGCTTTCCCATTTTGGATATTTCCAGTGTTTTCTCAAATGGTGTGCGGGAGCGGCTTTTCCATGGAAATAATACAGTAAAGAGGAGGCGTTAAGCCGTCAAACGAAAAATTACTGTTTAAAAACTAAATAATCAAATTACTTTAGAAACAATAATTAGTGTAAGTATTTTTGCAGATTTTGTTCGACAGCTTTTTTTTTTTATTAGGGTGGAATGGCAAGTATTCAATCTTGTCACTCTCAAACACCATGTCTGCTCTTGTAGGTATATCCTCCTTATGACTTAAACTTTTTCAAGTTGAAGGTAGGTTTCAAGACATTTATTCCCAAAATGTCTTGACACTTCCCTCAAATTTTTCTTCATTAACTTCTGCAACATTCGCGGTCTTAAATCTAATTTTCAATCTGTGGAACACTACCTCTCCTCTACTAAACCTCATCTTCTGTTCCTCATCGAAACAGAGCTGTCTGAGGCAACTGACAATAGCCCCTCTCTGTTCCCTCCTACTTTCTCTATCCTCATTTTCGCTCCAAAGCTGAATGTTGCGTGTATGTCCGTGACGACTTAAGTTGCTCTCGTACCCACGCTCCCGAATCTCCCGAGTTTTCCACCATGTGGCTTCGATCCAACAGTCACTCTCTAACTAAAAGGATCTGGATGTCTATCTCTCTTCTAACTTTCTCTGACTATAGTAAATTCTTTGACTATTTAAATTCAAAAGTGGAACACATTCTGTCTCTCTACCCTTTCTCTGAGATCTCCATTCTTGGAGATTTCAATGTTCACCACCAGCTTTGGCTTTCCTCTCCCTTCACTGACCATCCTGGTGAACTAGCCTTTAACTTTGCTATCCTTCACGACTTAGAGCAACTGGTGCAACACCCTACTCGTATTCCTGACCATTTGGAGATACGCCCAATGTTCTTGGCCTTTCCCTTATCTTTAATCCTCCTGTTTATGCTGTCACCCTATCTTCTCCGTTGGGCTCCTCCGATCACAATCTCATTTCTGTATCTTGTATTTCTCCAAATTCCCCTCAGGATCCCCTAGAAGCGGAGGTGCCTGTGGCGTTTTGCCTCTGCCAGTTGGGGGGACCTGAAGAGGTATTATGCTGATTTTCCCTGGAATGATTAGTTTCCGTGTCAGAGACACATCTCTGTGTGCTGAACGCATAACAGAGGTGATAGTGTCTGCCATAGAGGCGTACATTCCTCATTCTTTTTCTCAACCTAAACCTTCTAAGCCTTGATTTAACACAGCTTGTTCTCGTGCTATACATGGTAGAGATGTTGCCCACAAAGGGTACTTGAGCCTTCCATAACCTGAATCTCATGCACTTTATATTTCTGTCCGGAATAATGCCAAGTCTGTTCTTCAACTTGTCAAACACTCTTTCATAAATAGAAAATGTCAAAATCTTTCAAACTCCCACTCCTTGTAACTTCTGGCACCTTGAAAAAAACAACCCCAATGACTTTGCTTCATCTTTCCCTCCTTTATTTGATCCTGATGGCACCACTGCTATCTCTTCTGTCTTTTTAGCAGAATTCTTCTTCAAATCTGTGCTAACAACTCCACCTTGTTTGATTCTGGACTTGTTCCTCCCTATGCTCCTCCCTCTGGCTATTTCATGCCTACAAATAAAGTTCTTCATAATGAAGTTTTCCATGCCCTCACTGGCATAAACCTAGTAGCGGTCAATGCCTAAAAGACTCGATTCCGCCATCTATCAACTCGACACAACCTTTCAAACAACTATCCCCTCTTCTTCAATGACACTCAACTGTTTAACTCTTCCACACTGAATATCCTCGGCCTGTCCTTTACTCATAATCTTAACTGGAAACTTCACATCTCATCTTTTGCTAAAAAAGCTTCTATGAAGTTAGGCTTTCTGCGGTGTCTCCGCCAGTTTTTCTCACCCCTCTAACTGCTAACTCTATACAAGGGCCTTATCCGTCCTTGTATGAAGTACTCTTCGCATGTTTGGAGGTTTCCACTCACATATTTTTGCTAGATAGGGTGAAATCAAAAGTTTTTAGTCTTATCAATTCCTCTCTCCTCTAAATGACTGTCTTCAGCCTCTTTCTCACTGTCGGAATGTTGCCTCTCTTTCTATATTTTATCGCTATTTTCATGCTAACTGCTCTATTGATCTTGATAACTGCGTGCCTTCCCTCCTCCTGCGGCCTCGCTGCACAAGGCTTTCTTTTTCCTCTCATCCCTATTCTGTCCAACTCTCTATAATGAAAGAATTAACCAGTACTCTCAATCATTGATACCTTTCTCTGGTAAACTCTGGAATTCCCTGCCTGATTCTGTATTTCCATCATCTTACAACTTGACTTCTTTTAAGAGAGAGGTCTCAAGACATTTGTCCCTGAATTTTGGTTAACTCCTGTGTCTTTTAAAGGAACTGGCAACTTGATGGGCCAGCTGTCCCCCCTGCATGAAAAAAAAAAAAAATGTCATCTGATTTTTGTATTTAGCATCTTTATAGGAGCTGGCACTCAAGTGGGCCTTTTTCCCCATGGTAGTGACTTTCTTACATAAAAAAGTGGTAACTCAAAATATTATGTACATATGTATGTGCCATACTTTCAAGTTTAGTAATTAGTTTATGAAGCTGTATGTATCTGAGTGTGATTTATTTACTGGGGTGGCTGTTTCGGTGCTATGAGAATTAAAGATAATATATATAAGCCACGTGCTATGTTTTCAGGCTTTGTATTAAGTTTGTAAAATTGTGTATGTAATGGAAGCAGTGATTCACTGTATTACATGTCATGTTGAAATTGTGCAAGTACTTCTTTTTATTTTGCCAGTTATAAAAGATCACTCTTTCATTGATCATGTTTATGATATTGTTGCACATAATATATGATATTTTCTATTCAATTTGATCCATGGAAAGATCATTATTTTCCTAAAGGATGCCATAATATAAACTCTAAAAAATATATTACCCTATATAAAGAATAAAGATGGGAGAGGGAGTGTATATATGTTGAGTCTGTTAAAAGCGACAGACATCGTCATTTATAACAGTTTGGGTAACCACTGAACTAGATCAGGTGATGATTAATTACTGTATCATAGTATTCAAGGTATGAATTATGAAGGTTCATTTTAGTCATGCGTACCACCATGCCCTGCCAGGATCAGGACGTAAAGAAGAGGGCCGGAGACCAGAAGACCAACGAAAATAGCGATCCAAGTGGCCCAATGGAAAGGGAATGAAAGAGCTTGCCATCGAGGCAGGGGTGGTTCCGTCCTGGCCAGGAAGCACGACTCCTGTGGGTCCACAGAGTCCCATCAGGACGTTGATATATTTATATTCCAAATATATCATTACATTTGTGATTGAATGGTTTATTGTCGCGTATAATTTACGTCTTAATTATAAATATGAAGAGACCGTTTCAGATCAATAAACCATCAGACTGATTGATAGATTAATACGCAGCGCCTCCACCTATCCCCATCCCCATTCCTACAAAAAAAAAAAAAAAGACTGACATACTGAAGACTACTGAAGACAGACAGACATGTAGATGTAAACAGAAATACATAGATATAAAAAAAAAAAATAAATAAAACCTTAAAAGACAAAACATTTTCCTAGTACGGTGCCCCATTAGATATAAACCGATCGATATCACTGACTTCAAAATCGTACGGGAGACTGAAGTCCACCACCCCAATTCTTCGATAGGAGAGGAACAGGTTGGCCACGCCCATGTCCGCCTCATCCCGATCCAGCGCTCCCATAAGGCCTGTCCACGACCTGTCTTCATTCTGCCGCCCCCAGAGTTCGCCTTCAGAAGCCCGTCGTTACAAAGGAAAGACAGACATACTCCTGATAAACTGACATGCGATAAAGGTTACAAGAAAAGAGAGAGAGAGAGAGAGAGAGAGAGAGAGAGAGAGAGAGAGAGAGAGAGAGAGAGAGAGAGAGAGAGAGAGAGAGAGAGAGAGAGAGAGAGAGAAAGCAGTACGTGTATAAAGGATGTTTTATTTTCTTTCCTGAATAATTACAGAATTATCATGGCATTAGAGGTTGCTCACGTACCATCTGCTGGTTCATCAAATCGCACTGAGAAATTCATGGCCTGCCCAAGAAGTCTAGTGACCGAAATGTCCACACCGTACCGCAGTGTTATCTCGCCAGTGCCCGCTCGCTGATACATGATGCTCGGCTCCCACTGGAAGGTCACCGTCTAGAGACAGTGATAATAACAAAAGAAATCATAATGAATAGATAGATGAATAAATGAAGAGATGAATAAATGAACAAATAGATGAATTAATATAGAAAAAAAAATGTTAGTCTATTAGTCACATTTAAGCAAAACAACTATAGTTAAGTTGACACACACACACACACACACACACACACACACACACACACACACACACACACACACACACACACACACACACACACACACACACACACACACACACACACACACACACACACACACACACACACAGATAGATTGATATACGAACAGGTATATGTAAAGACAAACTGATGTATAAATAGATTGCCAAATAGATAGATTAATAGATAGATAGATCATTAATAAATGAATAAAACAGATGGACGACATTTGTTTTCCCGTGTGGTCTTTTACGCCTAAAAAAATATCCAGTCCTTCTCACATTTCAAGTTAAGAGGAAAGATTAAACTGATTTACGGATGAACATAACATATAGAAATAGAAAGGTACGTATCATAGATGGACTGCCACGTGTGAGTCTGACGGCTTCTTACAGCTTCTATTATTTTCATATGTTCATATGTTTACAGTATTGTGCCTTGAGGTGCCACACACCCTAAGAGTGGCGCCACGCAGGTCAGACAGCTTATCCGGGAAGAAGACAGGACTGGAGGTGAAGCTGCGTTCACGCCAGGTAGTAAGGGGTCGCATACCTTTGCCCCAGTAGAGTTGATTGGTGTACAGCCGCCACTCATACTCCTGACGGGACTGAGGAGAGACCAACAAAACTGATATTGTGAAACGTTTTGCTCTCTCCTTGTTACTATTTTCAAAGATAGCAGAGATTAGTTAGGTTCACATGGATATTTGTTCCTATTGATGATTCCTTACATCCGAATCCATAGCCGTGGATATATAGGTAAAAGATATTCATAATCACTTATGTATCCGCAAATATTGAATAATTAATATTTGGAATTTTATTAGCAATAGCGTTTTATGGAAAGTTTACGTCAGGAGGTATAAAATTTAATATCCAATGCGTGAGATATATATATATATATATATATATATATATATATATATATATATATATATATATATATATATATATATATATATATATATATATATTAATAGTGGTGTTCCTCAGGGTTCTGTCCTGCCACCCACTCTTTCTATTATTCATTAATGACCTTCTTAACCAAACTTCTTGCCCTATCCACTCCTACGCTGATGATACCACCCTACATCTTTCCACTTTCTTTCAGAGACGACCAACCCTTCAGGAAGTCAACAGATCACGCAGGGACGCCACAGAACGCCTGACTTCCGATCTTTGTAAGATTTCCGATTGGGGCAGAGAAAATCTAGTAGTTTTCAATGCCTCAAAAACTCAATTCCTCCATCTATCAACTCGACAAAACCTTCCAGACAACTATCCCCTCGTCTTCAATGACACTCAACGGTCTCCCTCTTCCACAATGAATATCCTCGGTCTGTCCTTTGCTCATAATCTTAACTGGAAACTTCACATCTCGTCTCTTGTTGAAACAGCTTCTATGAAGTTAGGTGTTCTGCGGCGTCTCCGCCAGTTTTTCTCGCCCCTCCAACTGCTTACTCTGTATAAAGGCCTAATCCGTCCCTGTTTGGGGGGTTTCCAGTCACACAGTTTTACTAGATAAGGGGGAATCAAAAGTCTCATCAACTCCCCTTCTCTGACTAACTGTCTTCAGCCTCTTTCTCACTGTCGGAATGTTGCATCTCTTTCTATCTTTTATCGCTATTTTCATGCTAACTGTTCTACTGATCTTGCTAATTGCATGCCTCCCCTCCTCCTGCGGCCTCGCTGCACAAGGCTTTCTTCTTCCTCTCATCCCTATTCTGTCCAACTCTCTAACACAAGAGTTAACCAGTACTCTCATTCATTCATCCCTTTTACTGACAAACTCTGGAACTCCCTCCCTGCATCTGTATTTCCGAATTCTTACAACTTGTCTTCTTTTAAGAGGGAAGTATCGAGGCATTTGCTCTCCAACTTTAGCTGACGCTTTTACATTTTCTAGAGCCAGCACTCAAGTGGACCTTTTCTTTTAATCTCTCTTTTTTTTTTTGTCCTTGGCAGGCCTTTTTCCCTACGTAAAAAAAAGAAAAAGAAATTACTTTATGACCTACAGCACCTATAGGCATACTTGCAGAATATATGTGGGAAGCGCTGTTCAGCTTCGGCCCATTAGTGGCGCAGGCAAATTTATTTATAGTGGTACCCATATTAGGGCCCATATCACCACCCTAGCGTATCTTTGGTGTAACCATGGTATCATGGTGACTTGTAGGTAACTTAAATCACTCGACAAATAGCATAATTTCAAGGCGGTATGTGGTGGGATTCGAACCTACACGTGGATGTCTGTCCGATCCCACGCTCAACATCTTATCCACTATGTGACAGCCTCCCTATATGGTATAGATACAAGTGTAAAATTTTTTAGGTGATAAACTTAGAGAGGGAAATGATATTTTCGTATGGCCGCACCTTGACGATTCCAATGAAGTGTTGAGTCTTCCTTCCTTTGTCTGTTCTGATCATCCTGTTGAGCTGTGACATCGATAGTGCTGCCACCACGTACCTGCCAACAGCAGTATTACAATCTAATCGCATGAGTACAATGCAGACAAAATAGACATTTTTGCTTTGAAATATAGATACGAATAAGACAAAGCACACTAGTAAGAATGTTATCAATAATATCCTTTCCTTGCATATTGAAGTCCTGGAGATTGTTGCCCATACCTTTGTACCCTCCTGCCTTACCTGCCGTCATAGTCCCAGGCGTCCCGGTCAATATCGAGAAAAGAGATAAGCACCTCCAGGTTGTGCAGCAGCATTACATACCAGCGACAACCCGGGGACAGCCACACCAGCTTCTTAAAGTCCTCGGTCGTCTTCACATGAACCACCTGGAACGAGCCGACTTGCTCACAGAATTGTATACAGGTGTTGAGTTGGGAGGTAATGAAGGCTTGCGACGGCCCACAAAAAAGGGATACTCGACCAGGAACTGATGTTTGCATTTGGATTACAGTACTATTGTCACTCAATCCTTATTGAATCAAAAGTGATCAGGTTGGCGAAAGACATTCAAATATTAGAAAATGGTTGATGCACAAAATCTAAGAAAGTCGAATTCTTAAATGAGAAATATTCTGGTAAAAATGTTAGATTTAACAAAAGAACATGTAATGTGATGGAGATAAAGAAATATGAATATGGAATCTACACCAATGGTTTCTTATTTGTGTCCGTGAACTACGCGTATCATATGCCACATAGGAATAAACCTCAAATGTATTAACATTTATAGTCGTCCTTGCGCTTAAAAAAAATCCTATAGTAATTCTTTATGAGTTATCAGCAAATTGGTTGTCACCGTCAATCACTTAATGGTATTAGGTGCACTGTGCAAGTATGCTCTATATTGTGAGGATTACTTGCTTGACTGTGCCATCAACGTACACCAAACCCTCTCGTGCTCACCTGTTTCACGTTAGACAGCGACAGGGCGCCCTCAAACACCTCAGGGTCACTGTAACCGTCGTCATAAGCCACCACCAACTCGCAAGTGCTCATTTGCTGTGTCATGGTCGTTACCAGATGGCTAAAGGATAGCAGATCTTTCATGTTGTCAAAGGGTTTATCAGGATCAAAAACTGAAGTTGCTTCGTCTTGTACTACCCCCTCGGTCCCAGTGACCGAACCTTTGCTTCTCTTGACGTATTTGTTGATTTTTGCCTTAATTCTACGATGATTTGGAGGAAAGTTACCAATCTGTGCGTTACTGTGAGAACCCCACGGTTTAGTAGAGAGCGCCCCGTGTTGCAGGGTAGGGATACCGTCGAGAACACCTGAATTAGACTGTGTGATGCGATGAACAACTTGGCTGTGTTTGCTACTCTGCTGGGTTGCCTGGATACATGGATATGTCAGAATCACGGCCAAAGCAACAAAGTTCAGAAAATCCATGGTTTTCGCTGAAAAGAGAACTTATTTTATTGAAAAGATATTCGTCAGGGACTGGTAAATTGTATTTAGTTTACAATATGAACTATAGTCGGGTCACTCTAAAATGGTCGTTTTGGTGCGATCCGCTTTTTGACAGCTAGTCTCCTACTGTTGCCACATCTCCGTAGTTCACTGGCCTGTTCTCCAATCCCATCCCCCTCTCTCTCTCTCTCTCTCTCTCTCTCTCTCTCTCTCTCTCGCCTTTTTCTTCCGAGAAGTACTTGCTTATGTTGCATATTATTGTCTTAGATTGCTTTAGAAGGTGGCCATATGGTGAGCTTGCAGCAGGAGAACGGTCCATAACAAGACTGCATACGAGGGCAGGTCAGGACTGACTGGTGAATGAGGTCAGGTGGAAGTAACCGCCGCCGCAGCGGCAAGGTCGCACCCCCGCCCTAATACACTACGTTCAGGATGGGGGACACCTAAGTTTATACTAAAAACACTGCCGATTCTTACCTCAACGGTAATTTAGAAAAAAAATTTAAGTAATTTCGGAAATAATTTCGGAAATACACAAATTTATATAGTCTAGAAACAGGGAAAGAAAGAAGGAAAGACTCAGAGGATAAGGAGGAGGAGCAGGGTTGGAGAAAGAAGGCAAGCCCGTGATCTTTGGAAAGATGGCATGATGAAATCCCCGCGAAGCACAAAGCCATACCAAAACTTTCACCTTAAGTAACCCTGCTATAGCATCTAATAGTTTCCATAAATATGCTTTTATTGGAAAATGAAATATGAATGAACGCCAACGGACTCATCAAACACGGTCTATCATCGAGGAGCCATAACTAGTCACGAAGGGGGAACATTCGATATTTCATCTTGACCAAGAATGGGCACTGGTCCGCCGCTAGCCGTT
>NC_059297.1:15435676-15438176 GCF_017591435.1 Portunus trituberculatus
GTAAATGCATCATCTTTGTTCTATTGATCGCCCTCAGCGCCGAGCTATAACATAATTATAGGCTTAATAAAATTGTTATCAGTATTATATATATATATATATATATATATATATATATATATATATATATATATATATATATATATATATATATATATATATTGTTTATGGAAGACACGAGGACAAGCCAAGGGCAACTAAAAGATAAAGTAGAAAGCCCACTCAGTCGCCAGTCTCTTTATAGAGCCGATAGTTAACCAAAGGACTGGGACAAATGTCTTGAAACATCCCTCTTCAATGAAGTCATGTCTTCGGAAGTTGGAAATACGGACAGAGGTAGGGAGTTCCAAAGCTCACCAGAGAAAGGTATGAATGATTGATTGAGAATAATAGTTAACTCTTCCATTTGAGAGTTGGACAGAATAGTGGTGAGAGGATGATGAAAGCCTTGTGCAGCGAGGCCCCAGGGGAAGGGGGAGGCATGCAGATAGCAAGATCAGTAGAGCAGTTAGCATGAAAATAGCGATAAAAGATAGCAAGAGAAGCAACATTCTGGCTGTGAGGAAGAGGCTGTAAACAGTCAGTCAAAGGAGGGGAATTGGTGAGACCAAAAAACTTTTGATTTCACGCTATCTAACAAAGCTGTGTCAGTGGAACACTCACAAATATGCGAAGAGTACTCCATGCATGGGTGGATGAGGCCCTTGTAAAGAGTTAGCAATTGGAAAAGTGAGAAGAACTGGGACGGTAGGCTGAGGGTTTAGAACGGTCATAGGTTTTGAGATAAGAGTTCGGATTTAGAGATAGAAGTGATGGCAGTGGGGCCATCAGGATGAAATAAAAAAGGGAAAGATGAAGAAGTAAAGTTATTGCAGTATTTGGCCAGATGCCAAAAGTCTAAAGGCGAGATGGTGTTTGAAAGATTTTGACATTTTCCATTTGTAAAAGAGTGTTTGGCAAGTTGAAGAATGGAAGCACAGTTTTTGAGAACAATAGGAGGGACCCCATCAGGTCCATAAGCATTCCGAAGGTTTAGGCCAGCAAGGGCATGGAAAACATCATTACGAAGAATTTTGATTGAAGACATGAAATAGTCAGAGGGAGAAGGAGAGGGAGGGACAAGCCCAGATTCATCCAAGGTGGAGTTGTTAGCAAAGGTTTGAGAGAAGAGTTCAGCTTTAGAGACAGAAGAGATGGTAGTGATGCCATCAGGATGAAATAAAGGAGGGAAAGATGAAGTAAAGTTATTGGAAATGTTTTTGGCCAGATGCCAGAAGTCTCGAGGGGAGTTTGAGTTTGAAAGATTTTGACATTTTTTATTTACGAAGGAGTGTTTGGCAAGTTGAAGAACAGACTTGGCTGAAATACCTTTTGTGGGCAACCTCTCTATCATGTATAGCACGAGAACAGGCTGTGTTAAATCGAGGTTTAGAAGGTTTAGGTTGAGAGAAAGAAGGAGGAATGTACGTCCCCATGCCAGACACTATCACCTGTGTTACGCGTTCAGCACTAAGAGATGGGTCTCTGACACGGAAACAGCAATCATTCCAGGGAAAATCAGCATAATATCTCCTCAGGTCCCACCAACTGGCAGAGGCAAAACGCCAGAGGCACCTCCGCTTTGGGGATCCTGAGGAGGATTGGAGAAATAGGACAAGATACAGAAATGAGATTGTGATCGGAGGATCCCAACGGAGATGATAGGGTGACAGCATAAGCAGAAGGATTAGAGGTGAGGAAGAGATCAAGAATGTTGGGCGTGTCTCCAAGACGGTCAGGAATACGAGTAGGGTGTTGCACCAGTTGCTCTAGGTCATGGAGGATAGCAAAGTTGAAGGCTAGTTCACCAGGATGGTCAGTGAAGGGAGAGGAAAGCCAAAGCTGGTGGTGAACATTGAAATCTCCAAGAATGGAAATCTCAGCGAAAGGGTAGAGGGACAGAATGTGCTCCACTTTGGAAGTTAAATAGTCAAAGAATTTACTATAGTCAGAAGAGTTAAGGGAGAGATAGACAGCACAGATAAATTTAGTTAGAGAATGACTATTGAGTCAAAGCCAGATGGTGGAAAACTCGGAAGATTTGAGAGCGTGGGCACGAGAGCAAGTTAAGTCGTTGCGCACATAAGCGCAACATCCAGCTTTGGAAAGAAAATGAGAATAGAGAAAGTAGGAGGGAACAGAAAAGGGGCTAATGTCAGTTGCCTCAGACAATTGTGTTTCGGTGAGGAAGAGAAGATGAGGTTTAGTAGAGGAGAGGTGGTGTTCCACAGAATGAAAATTAGATGTAAGACCGCGAATGTTGCAGAAGTTAATGAAGAAGAAGTTAAGGGAAGTGTCAAGACATTTGGGGTCGTTATCAAGAGAGGAGTACAACCATGGGACATTTCTGGTCCCTTCCTCAGACGGGGACTCCGAGGCTGGGTTTAGAGTCGCCATTTTTTTAATTTTTTATTTTAAGTGAAAGGTGTAAGTGTGGTAAGTGCATGTAGTTTTGCGGGAA
>NC_059297.1:15443176-15465676 GCF_017591435.1 Portunus trituberculatus
TGGGGTGGGAGGGAGGAGAAAGAAACCACCTCAGTCAATACGCGTCAGAAGTTACTCTGTCACCTAAGCAAAAGTTTTGGCTGGAAGTGTGCGGATACTCGAGAACCCTTCAGGCGATGACTCACGCGCCTTCTTTCCTTTCTTTTGACTTTTGTAAATTAGTGAGCTAAATAACTGAGTACTACCACATGCTCGTGTCTAGTTTTATTAAATAACTAAATTTCACTCACACACAATACATAATTTACCTTTCTTTAGTTAGACTTTTTCTGCATTTGGAAAGATACTGCAGATATTTATACGAGATGATCGTTTGACTATTTGCACTTTTTTTCCGTCAGTTTTCTTTTACTGATTAGTTTCGTGCATTTGGTACAGTACTCTCTAAATTTCTGCCAGGTCTTTTCTTATTTTGTTTACTTTAAATTCTGTACAAGATCACTGTCCGATTCCAGCCTTTTCCTCTAAATTCCGATCGGTTATGTTGTATGGTATATTCAATCTTTCATTCCTGATCCGGAAGATTCATAGGTGAAAGTTTGTTTCGTCCTCTCAGCAGTCAGTACCACACACACCCTCAGTGTCAGTCAGTCCTTGCTCTCAGACCTCAGTTGTGCTCATAAGTGATGTGTGCGCGCATGTTTGTGTCTACGCTCACCAGTTTCGCAGACGGGACGAGGCCGAGTTCTGCTTTGCCACTCTTGCCCCAATCGCTCTGTTAGTTGCACGTGCGCGACCAGCAGACTACAGCCAGGAATAGAAGTAAACAGAAACTTGAGAACAGGTAAATGAAGTTTGAGTGTTTCGTTTCTTGTGTCAGATGTTTATTTTATTATTTCGATGGCTTATTACAGTGTTATTATCTTTTCTTTTTCGTACATATGCTTGTGGACAGTTTTGGCTATTGTTAGTTTTTTGTTTGATTGATTGTAAAACAGTAATTGTCGGCTGAAAGAAACCTGCTGCAGTCAGCCTCAGTCAGGTCATTTACTAATACTGCCGCGGAAACAGCCTGTCGTCACCCTTCTTCTCCTCCCTGTTCGTCGATGTCGATACGTGTCTGATTCCTGGTTTCGTCGTTTTCACGACTCTTTTGATCCCTCCCCCTCTTTTCCTTTGCACTTACATAATTATATACTTATACTCTCTCTCTCTCTCTCTCTCTCTCTGGAAAATGCTCATGCACCTGTGTGTGTGTGTGTGTGTGTGTGTGTGTGTGTGTGTGTGATGATAATGATTTGTAAATCATATATATCTAGATAAGCAGGAATAGGACTGAAATTGGAGGCGAACACTGACGTTGACAAGTTGCGATTATGGCACTGACAAGCTACCATTTGCCAGTAATACACGAGGCACGCACATGTTTCTTACGTCCCATCATGTGCGAACGCGTCGTGGTACCAGATGACTCTTGAGGTTCGCTACACGTGGTCGGGAGAAAGTGACCCTGTTTTCTCTTCTATTTTACTGCTTCACTTTTTCTTCAATTGTTCTCATTTTCCTCCACATCCTACACCTGACTTCTCTCACACTTTCGCTTTATACACCCTCTGATTAGCTCTCGTTCCCTTCCTCCTATCCCTCCGCTTCACAATTTCATCACAGACATCCTTAACAGTGCGAGAGTAACGGTAAATCTCTACCCGTTAGAAAGTATGGGCATATTTCTTTATATTCATCCCCCTTTCTCCCATACACTGACCGTTACATAAGCGAGTTCACCACATTCCTTGCCGTCTCTTCCTCCCATCTCCTTTTGTTTCTCTTCTCTTCTCTTCACGTTTTAGCTTTCTCCTCCTTGCTATTTATTTTCATATTTTTTTCCTTTTTTGTCTTTTTTCTTGCATTTAGGTTAATTGATTTTCTCTTCATTGTTTGACATCCCCCTCCCCTATCTCTCTCTCTCTCTCTCTCTCTCTCTCTCTCTCTCTCTCTCTCTCTCTCTCTCTCTCTCTCTCTCTCTCTCTCTCTCTCTCTCTCTCTCTCTCTAACTTCAAAACAATTAATTTAATGCTAGAATATATGATACGATTTGTAAATTTTTACGTTGTACAAAAACTGTTGCCTCAAAATCTATGCTGCTAATATTTAAGAAACTTGAGCTGAGTACTCGTGTTCAAATTAATTAAACACTCTTGTTATAAACTAAGGCACTTCAAAGAGAGACAAGGCACGCACAAAGAAGGAATAATATCAGACAAATAGTTATGAAGAAAAAGAAAGCTGGGATGAAGAATTAGGTTTGAAGAACATCAATACGAAACCAGATATCAAGATTACACGACGCTGTCACTAAGAATAATAAGATACTGAGGTTTATCACAAGATTAACTAATAATAGGACAAGAGAGTAGGTGAAGGTTAAGAGGAGGAGAACCAGAACATTAAGAGAGACGGGACTACGTGTATGTGAGGGTACAGAACACATTTATATAACTGAATATCAAATGAAGAAATGCAAGTGTAATACTGTGACCTGTGACTCATTAGGACAGGATTTTCTCAGTTGGCACCAATATGCTGTCCATCTCACACAGGAGTTAATAAAGTGTCTTCCTTCCTTTATCCCTTTCACTATAAAACTCTACAACTCACTGCCTGTGTCTATTTTTCTTCTCTCCTATACCTTGAACTGCTTCCAGGGAGGAGCATCGAAACGTTTCCAGAATTAATTTGGCTTCCAGTCCGGACTCCCTTCTATATTTTAATCATCTATTTATTCACTTTCTTTTTTAATGGGAAATAATAGATATCGGAATTTCTCCCTTTTGATATTTTCTTGTCCTGTCTACTTCACTCCTGAAAAGCAAGAAGGATGTATTTAATCTATATCTTATAAATTTACTTATTCACTTAACTATGAATGTTGCGACACCATCCTAGCATCACACATTAACTATTGTATGGAAGAAGGTGTTACGTCAACTCCAATGGCTTTCAGATGGGTGGGACATTTCTGAGTATGATGGTGGTGGCAGTGGCGTTGGCAATGTTGCTGGGGGAAGGAGGCGGCGCCGCTGCCCACGAGCCACCTGTGGTAAGGACGCCCCATCATCACTTCGCCCATCTGTCTCAACTCGGATACCCTTGGGAGCCGCACTACCTCCTGCAGCGGATACACGGCCTCCCACTGCCTCTCAGAGTACACTACATCGACGAAGGTTTGCTATCACCCCGCCGCCATATCTCTCTCTCTCTCTCTCTCTCTCTCTCTCTCTCTCTCTCTCTCTCTCTCTCTCTCTCTCTCTCTCTCTCTCTCTCTCTCTCTCTCTCTCTCTCTCTCTCTCTCTCTCTCTCTCTCTCTCTCTCTCTCTCTCTCTCTCTCTCTCTCTCTCTCTCTCTCTCTCTCTCTCTCTCTCTCTCTCTCTCTCTCTCTCTCTCTCTCTCTCTCTCTCTCTCTCTCTCTCTCTCTCTCTCTCTTTCTCTCTCACTGGAAAATGCTCATGCACCTGTGTGTGTGTGTGTGTGTGTGTGTGTGTGTGTGTGTGTGTGTGTGTGTGTGTGTGTGTGTGTGTGTGTGTGTGTGTGCGTGTGTGTGTCACGCCTGTTTCCTCGTTGTCTTAGTAATAGTGTATCTTTCAATCTGGCAGGACCTCGCGACGCTCCTGAGACCCTCTTGCTGTTGCACGGGACGCCTTCCTGGTCCTTCTTGTACCGCAAGGTTGTGCCAGGTCTCCTTGCCGCTGGTTACCGTGTCATAGCGCCTGACCACATCGGTTTCGGGCGTTCCGATAAACTGACAGACCCTAACGCGTACTCCCATGAGATGCACGTGGCCACCGTCCTGCTGCTGCTGAAGGAACTCGACCTGAAGGTGAGTGAATGTGTCTCCTTGTGAGGTGAGAGTGATCAAGAGTTATAAAGTGCAATGAGGTGTATTAAAAAGGAGTCACTGAAATATTCTAGTGGTGATGCTATGTATTGTGAAGTAGTTTAATGACCAGACTCTTGATCACCGCACCATCATAAGTAAAGCTATGGATTGTGAGGCACAAAATAGAAGGGTTTTTGAGAGGCAGTTCTGATTTACAGCTTGAGACATTCTTGCAGGGTGTGACACTAATTGCACACGATCTTGGAGGTCCTACGGGCGTGAGCGCCATGGCCCGAGACCCATCTCGCTTCCGCCGCCTGGTGCTGCTCAACACGTGGCTGCCACAGGGCGACATATTCAGCTCCTTCTTCCGTGCCAGCGAGCACGCACCTTACCTGATGTTCCGTGCTTTGGTTCAAAGTTTGGGTCGACAGCAATCCGTGGAGACTGTGTTTAGGGTGGCCTCTAAAGCTCCGCGGGACGCAATCTCCCACGGATATGGGGCTCCTTTCCCTTCACACCTATACCAGGCAGGGCCCGCGTGGTGGCCACTTCTGATCCCTCTGACGAAGAATGACCCGATGGCTCGTGAGATGCAGAAAGCAGCGCTGTTCCTCCTGAATTGGGATGGCCCAGCTCTTATCGCCTACAGTGACGGGGAGCTATTCACTCTTCCGGGGAAGGCACTACTGCAGCGCGTTCTGCCACAAGCTTGCGAGGCTCAGATTCCTGACGCTGGTCACTTTCTGCAGGAGGACCAAGGACTGCTGATATCACGCCTCATAATCACCTTCATACAGAACAGCTGCAGCCTAGGGTCACGTAGTCTTACGCCCGAGTTATGACGGTAACGTGGCTGCGCCATCGCTCAGAGCAGGAAGGCAAGAGTCAGAGAATATATTGCAGACACAATCTGTACCGATCTCTGTATCTACTCAGTTAATTTAAGATAAGGTAAGGAGCTATTTATTCATGATAGATTAGGATGTATATCATAACTTATTCTGTGTGCTGGTGTAAATCATAAACATTTTAAAAAATGATATGATTATATCGTTATTCCTTTCTTTGCCACGACTTATCTATGATCAATTAATGTGCTTTATAAATGTGTCTAAACGTCTTTTCAGAAAATACTGGCAGCTCTGCGTATGCTGTGACACACACACACACACACACACACACACACTCTCTCTCTCTCTCTCTCTCTCTCTCTCTCTCTCTCTCTCTCTCTCTCTCTCTCTCTCTCTCTCTCTCTCTCTCTCTCTCTCTCTCTCTCTCTCTCTACATATACATATTATTTTCATAATATGTATATGTAGATTATGTATGTAATTTTATATATGTAGAATGTGTGTGTGTGTGTGTGTGTGTGTGTGTGTGTGTGTGTGTGTGTGTGTGTGTATTTGTACATATATATTTTGTATGATTTGTGATTAACATTGGAGTATATACAAAAGCTCTTAGTGTAACACTGGCGTGTATTCTTTTTTCTTAGGTAATTCAACCGGTCTGTAAAAAGCCTCGGCTTAACAGACCTGGCCTGATTAATGCTGTTATATCTATCTTATGTAAATATACTTTAAAAAAATGTTAAAGGCCAATAAAGACATCAATCAATCTCTCTCTCTCTCTCTCTCTCTCTCTCTCTCTCTCTCTCTCTCTCTCTCTCTCTCTCTCTCTCTCTCTCTCTCTCTCTCTCTCTCTTATGATTACTAAACTAATCTTCTAGATAAATAATAAGATATTTCGTATTCATAGTAGTGTAAGAAGACAAAAAAGTAAGAACGACAACGTGAAGAAGTAGTGGAACATTTGCAGAAGGAAAAGGAAAAACCGAAAAAGTAGATCGAAGGATAATAAATGAGAAAACAACGCTGGCGGCTTGTGGCACGAAAGTAGAGACTGACTACCTGGTGACGAAAGGATGTATCACCGAACCAGTTCTCTTACAAGATTATGCCCCAGGAGGATCTGTGAACTATGCTTTTTTCTTTTTTGCACTAAGGTAACTTTCCCCAACCACCAAATCACGCTGTAAAGATGATTGATGAGGCAAGACTGTCTCGTCATACTCGTGTGTTGCAAGTGAAGGTCAATTTACAGCTAAATCAACATTGAAGTCTGGGATGAGATACGCAATGCTATTTTGTGAAGATGAACATTCCACAGGTGAAACTTGTGTGTCCCAGTACGCAGCACCAGTGAGTGGCCTCCCTGACCCTTACCTGGTGGACGGTGGTCGGCAAGATATTAATGTCACCATCATAAGTTCTGTAGCTCCCTCATTCTACTCCGTCACTATATACTACACTATACTCAGTTTTATTTCTAGATTCATTGTGATTCCCACATCCTCTCTGTTCGGATCAGCGGTGAATGGCCTGAGTAGACTGACTATCTTGTGGTTCTGTAAACTTTGTGTCGCCTGCAGGTCTTTCTGTTTTCATCGATGCTCATAATAAAAAACAATATTTGAGCTAAGATTAGAAAGTTGACTGGAGGTGTACCAGCTAGTGGCGAGAAGAGACCGTTGTGTCATGTTCATATAGCTCACTTTGTCTGTCTCAAAGTTTGTTACTATTTGGTTTTTCTTTGTATATTTCTTTGTAGTTTCGTCCCTTGGTTCAGAGTTTGTGCTAGGCTGTACTCCCTCTCCCTTTCTGAACCTTCAATAATACCCATGGACTGTCTACCATTGCAGAATTAAAGGTACTCAAGGCTCCCTCACTTGCTAAGCCTAAAAAGAAGTGCTGTCCATAACCTGAAGGCCAGGCCAGTTTGAACTTGGATATCTGGTGTGTGTGTGTGTGTGTGTGTGTGTGTGTGTGTGTGTGTGTGTGTGTGTGTGTGTGTGTGTGAGTGTGTGTGAGAGAGTGTGAGTGTGTGTGTGTGTGTGTGTGTGTGTGTGTGTGTGTGTGTGTGTGTGTGTGTGTGTGTGTGTGTGTGTGTGTGTGTGTGTGTGTGTGTGTGTGTGTGTGTGTGAGAGAGAGAGAGAGAGAGAGAGAGAGAGAGAGAGAGAGAGAGAGAGAGAGAGAGAGAGAGAGAGAGAGAGAGAGAGAGAGAGAGAGAGAGAGAGAGAGAGAGAGAGAGAGAGAGAGAGAGTACGTGTATCAATTATCTGGAATGTAAATGTACTCTGTGGATGGTAATAAGAGGGCTGAATACAGTGTCAAGGGGATAAAAGGAGCAGAGTATTAGGTACATCAATTTCTGGGACTCGACGGATAGTAATCTCATTAGGAGGAGATGAGGGAAGGAGACAAAGTATAAATAGGACACACACTTGAGTTGGATATTTTGGTGGTAAGGTGAAATATCAAAGCTGTTAGGTAAAGGAAAAGTTCATACGTAGGTAGAGTTAAAGAATCATAAGAGAATTAATGAGAGTGAGATGAAAAATATGATGGTAAAGTGTTGAGAATGACTTAATTAATCTGGGTTGATTTCCTCTTAGGTTGCTTTTCTGATTAATGGTGGTGGCAATAGTGTAGCAGTAGTGTTAGCAGTAGCAGCAGCAGTAGTTGTTGTAGTAGTAGAAGTGGGATTTATTATCAACAGACCCAACAACATTATTATTATTATTATTATTATTATTATTATTATTATTATTATTATTATTGTGGTGGCGGTGGTTATAGTGATGATGATAGCAGCAGCAGCAATAGTAGCAGTAATGATAGTAGTAGTAGTAGTAGTAGTAGTAGTAGTATAGTAGATGTGGTAGCAGTAGTAGTAGTAGCAGTAGTAGTACAAGTGGTAGTAGTATTGGTAGTAGTAATGGCAGTGGTAGTGGTAGCAGTAGTAGTAGTAGTAGTAGTAGTAGCAACAGTAGTAGTAGTGGCAGAGGTAACAATAGCACTAAAAGTAAAAACGTCAGAGCAGTAAAAAGCATGAAAATAAAAACGCACAAGCAACTTTCACACAATCACCAAAACAACACCCACCCGACACTCGCACTGCTGTGGGAGAGGCAAGTAAAGACAAAGTGGGGGATCAAGGAATGTTTTATTTCGGAGGAAGTGTCTTTCTTTTTCAAGTACATAATGATATTGATATTTACAGATTACCTATCTCATTTCTCGATCTCCTGTGATTCCCTCTTCTTTTCCTTCCCCTTGGTCTCTCTTATATGTAGTATTTTGAGAAGCACTGTTGATTTACGCGGCTGAAAGGACGTTTGCTTCGCTATACATTGAACTCGAGCTCTTGATCCCTGTGTGTGTGTGTGTGTGTGTGTGTGTGTGTGTGGGTGGGTGTGTGTGGGTGAATAGGAATAAGATAGTTCTGCTTCATTATTTCGGCTTCATTCATTGCGTCTCAGTGCTTCTCTTGTTGTTCCTCCGTCGTATGACATCCCAAAAGTTTTTAGTTCGTGGATTCCTCGGATGCGGATTTTCTGTTCGAAAGAGACAAGAGACATTTCAGGGATAATATTCGATCGGGAGGAGACAGATGTGAAAGAATGATGAAGTGAAGGAGTGCATATGGTAACTGCAGCATTAAAGTCTTCTAGATAGAAACAAAGATGAATAACACGTGGATTATGTAAGGAAAAATTGGAGTAGGGAATACAAGGCGGAAAAGAGAAACCGATTACGCAGGTGGTGCTGTCACAGGCGAAAGCAAATATTGATGACGTAATAGCTCAAGTAAGGTGATACTGCTCTACTGTTTGGATAGGATGGTGGGAGAGGTTGTAGTGGTAGTAGTGGTCGTGGTGGGTGAGTTGCTAATGGTGATAATTTGAGAATGTGTAAGGAAAATCCTTGCAAAACGATCCGACAAAGGAGAGTGAGCAATGTTAGGAGAGGGAACATTAACTGTATGAAGAGGAACCGGAATGGTCGCCACTTATCACACAATTATAGGTAAAAATCATCAGGAGTATGGAAATTCTGAAAAAAAGAATAAAGGAAATGAATAAATATTAAAAAAAGAGAGAAAATAACTGATCGAACAGTAGGAAGAAGGGGTGGTGTAATAGCAGCGGTAGATATCAAGCACATCAATGTGACATTGGAGAAAGAGGCGGAGGAAAAAAACAATGGAGATATTGGGGAAAAAAACTGAACGAAGCTTAAGTGATGTACGAGCAGCAGCAAACTTACTTGAGAAAAAAGGGAGGAATGGAAAGAAAGAGAAAAAAGTGACTCAAAGGAGCGTAAAAATAGGAAACAGAAACACAAGCAACAACAGACTTACTTGAGGCAGCGGTAGATATCAGGCACATCGACCAAAAGGCAGACCACGGAGTCACCGAGGAGAAGCGACGCTCCAACTTCGCCTTCCTCGCTCTCGGGGGCAACAACTGGGAGGGGCACTTCAGCAAGGGCAGGAACGCCGGACCTCTTGCCATACCGGGAGCCTCCCACGAAACGGGATGACCTCACCTTAATCTCGGGAATTCCCTGGGACCTGCCGTATCGGTTAGCGTAGAAGCCAGATCTCTCTGCGTGCAGGAAAATCAGTATGTGAAAGTGAGGAATGCCTGTCTTTATGCACCACATACTAAAATAAAAAAAAAAATAAAAAGAGAAAGCGAGAGAGCAGCAGGAACAAGGATGAGTAGAAGGAGGGCGGAGAGCAGAACGAGGAATAGGTGGTGGAGATTAGGAGAAAGTGATGGAGGAGGAGGAGGAGGAGGATGGAGAAGAGAAGAGGAGGGATAAAGACACATAGCAGTACTAGATAATCTACTTTTTTAAAACTGATGACAAAAGGAGGATAAGTGCCAATCTGACAGTGACGTTAGAGGGAGAGACGAGGTCATTTTTATCAAGCAAAGTAATCCGAAGTGATTGGATGAACAGCGTGACTCATTCTTAAGAGACAGGCTGAAATTTCTCTTACCTCAGGATACACTGCGTGACGGAGGTTAATTTGCAGCAAGGAACAACACCGGGAGACACAGCGGGACTCGGAAAAGTTAAGTGCCCACAGACAAGTTCCACAGCTGATATTGTGGTTAGGTACGCAAACTGTGCTCATTATCAGTACAGAACTTCTGTATTCTTTCGATGTTACTGAATGTTACTACTACGATAATGGGCTGAACTGTTGTAATTAGTTGTGTGGTACGTACTTTAATTTATTTTTCATTTCTCAGCAAAGTTAAACAAACAAGGCAACGCGAACAACTTACGTAGGTGTAATAGTCCACAGCTCTAACGGAAATCTATACGTGTTCACTCCTAATAAGTCTTTACAATGATAATGGTAATGGTATAATAAGAAGATTAAATACGAGACAATAAGAACGTTGGTAAGAAAGTGGAGACAGAGACAGGAGTAATATATGTGTAATCTGGCAATCTTTTGCTATATACGAGTAAGAAAACAGTATACTTATCTTAGTGGCAAACTCTCCAGCCAGAGCCCACTATATATATATATATATATATATATATATATATATATATATATATATATATATATATATATATATATATATATATATATATATATATATATATATTTCGGGAGTAGACCATTCTGAATGCATGTACCCACTCACATTCACATCCGCATATCCAGCTGCACATAAAGTGACTTACAAATAACATAAACACTTACTACACACACACACACACACACACACACACACACACACACACACGGTAGCTCAGTGGTTAGAGCGCTGGTTTCAGAAGCCAGAGGACCGGGGCTCGATTCCCCGGCCGGGTGGAGATATTTGGGTGTGTCTCCTTTCACGTGTAGCTCCTGTTCACCTAGTAGTGAGTAGGTACGGGATGTAAATCGAGGAGTTGTGACCTTGTTGTCCCGGTGTGTGGTGTGTGCCTGGTCTCAGGCCTATCCGAAGATCGGAAATAATGAGCTCTGAGCTCGTTCCGTAGGATAACGTTTGGCTGTCTCGTCAGAGACTGCAGCAGATCAAACAGTGAAACACATACTTTCTAACCTCACCTCTTTCTCTTCAGATTCGGAGTGAGGAGGCATTATGTTCCACGCCTTTAAGTGCAGAACAGACGCTCACTTGTGTGGGAGAGCCAGGAGCTACGAGGGGACACGCCATGATTAAAATAAAAACCCAGGTATATTTTACAATTCCGCCGAGAGGACTCACACTCTCAGGGGTCACGTTCCCGCCGAGAAAGAAGGATAATTAGCCGTCCCAGTGGCCGTGGGGGCATTAACACAGGAGGAACGATGGTGGGCTGGGTTATCAGGGAGAAGGGGGGGATACAAAGGAACGGTGTGGGAAAAATACTGATAGGTATGTAGAGTACGTTACGAAAAGGTGGAGAGAGAGAGAGAGAGAGAGAGAGAGAGAGAGAGAGAGAGAGAGAGAGAGAGAGAGAGAGAGAGAGGACGGTAGCCGAAAGCATTTTTTCATCGAGTCTAATGTCTTCTCCTCACTGGTTCGCTTCTTCGCTCCACACACACACACACACACACACACACACACACACACACACACACACACACACCTTAAAGATTTGGAGCAGCTTCCCCTTAAAAGATAATGATGTGGGAGAAAACAGGTGAGACGTCTTGCGGCTAATTTGTACAATAACGTGTCTGTTTTCGCAGGTATGAGGGAAGGAGGAAAAGCAGCAGCACGCGAAAGTGAAGAGAGACAAGGATTTTGAGGATAGCTAAGATGAGGAATAAGATAGTTAAGGTGAGGAGTTGTGTGAGTTTATATGTATGTTGGTAATTGTTTCTTGGTACTGTACGGCAACCTAAGGGGACGAGAAAGAGGGGAGGGGGAGAACTGTTGGCGAGGAGAAGGGAAGGGAGGAGTAACAGAAAAAGAGAAACTCAAAAAAAGACCATGCAGCATCAGGTTTGTTGGTCCTTACATAGAAGGCTGTTTGTTATAACCTGCAGTATGTAAAATAAGAAATCTTCAAATGTGGAATAGTGAAGGAAGGATAGATGAAGGAAAGGTGACAATAATGTCTGGTATTGTCGAGGAGGAGAAAGAAAAGTAGAGAAGTAGGAGGAGGAAGAGGGAGAAAAAGAAGTAAAGAAGGACGAAATGATGGAGGAGAAAAGGAGAGTAATAGGAGGAGGAAAAAAAATAGAAAGTGAAACAGAATGAAGTTCGAGGTAGAAGAGGAGGAGGAGGAGGAGGAGGAGGAGGAGAGAGGAGGAGGAGGAGGAGGAGGAGGAGGAGAAACAGTATGGTTTGCCACACGAACTTTCTCTCCACCAGTGAATAATGAGAAGTAACAAGGAAAGGAAACAAGGTGTGAGTGAATAATAAGAAATAGAGACTAAGAACAATGGAAGTAGAAAAAATTAGTCTTGCATCCAGTCTTGGTAATATAGCAGTGACTGACTGATGTAAGTGAAAACTGGATTGCATAAACTCGCGAAATCAAGGAAATTTAGGATATAGACTCTCTCTCTCTCTCTCTCTCTCTCTCTCTCTCTCTCTCTCTCAGTGCCTTTTTCAGCCTCTTTTTCCCCCTTCTAAGGTAATTTCCAACACCATGAGTCAGTAGTTGATGGTGTTTTGGTCTTAATTAGTCCATCCCCAGTGAAGGCGTTGTATGTGGGCGTTTTAGGACTTAGAGATGGGACCGTCTATGAGTTTAGGCCAGGCCAAACTCAGCCTTAGTAACGTGGGTCGAGCGAGGCCTTAGCGTAGGACGGCTCCATACGGCCAATATTGGATTGATAGGTATGCTGTGTGTGTGTGTGTGTGTGTGTGTAGGTGTGCGGAAGGGAAAGGGGCATGGCTAGAGAGAGAGAGAGAGAGAGAGAGAGAGAGAGAGAGAGAGAGAGTCTTCTGTTTGTTCATGTTTTCTTTTCCATTTAATATCCGGGTCTCGCTTTTCGGCCTTGCGTCCTTGGGATAGGAGGGCCACTGCTCGTCTTTTCCTTCTTCATTATTGGCGTTTATTTAACTATGTTATTCTTCTGTTCATTGATTTTGAAGGCAGCCAGCAAAGCAAAGACGGGTTCAAAGGGATCTTTTTCAGGTATATAGGACGAAAAATAGAGAAGAAATAGATCCTTTAAAAGCAACTAAGGGAGAGCTTATTAGTTAGTTCTAGAGAAGAGATTAATAAGATTATGAATGAGTATTTTTTATCACTATCCGGAAATTCCAGATATTGAAAAGATTTTTAGAGCAGAAGAGAGTGAAATATATCCAAAGAGGTCATCAGTGAACCGTTAGCATCGGTCCCTTTAGCATGTACCCATATTTAAGAAGGGAGATCAAATTCTAACGTCTAATTATATACCTGTCAGCTTAACTTCAATTGTAGATAAATGAGTGGAGTCAATAACAGAGAAGAACATTAAGGAGCAGTTAGAAAATATAACTTATTTAATAACTTTCAGCATGGCATTACGAAGGAAAAGTCGTGCCTTACAAACTTATTGAATTTTTATAGTAGAGTTTATGAGGCTGCAGAAAATCTATACCTAGAGTTTAGTAAAGCATTTGATAAGGCTCTTGAGAAAAGTTAGGGCGCACGGGATAGAGGGAAAATGTTAGCCTGGATCAAGTCGTGGTTAGGCGATAGGTGGCATAGTTGTAATAAAGGCTCTAATTCCGAGTGGGTCCAAGTATAGTAATTAGCGGTGTGCCTCAGGGATCAGTTTTAATGCCATTGTTATTATTGATATATGTTAATGATTTAGATAGTGGAATTAGTAGTGATAATAGTAAATGTGCTTATGATATGAAAATAGGTAGATTGATTAGGTCAGATTCGGATGCCATCGCCATGCAGGCAGATTTAGATAGAATGAATGAATGGACAGACAGATGGCAAAACACTGAACGTAGGTAGAGGAAATCCACACAATAGGTACACAATAAACAATGAGGTCTTGGTAGGTTCAATATATGAAAAGAATATTTAGGAGTTATAGTTAGCTCTTATCTCAGTCTAAGAAAACAATGTATAGAGGCTAGAAATAAGACAAATAGGGTACTAGGACTAATTTTTAGGAATGTTCAAAGCAGAAATCCCGAAATAATATTTAAGTTATATTTGACGTTGGTCGGACAGTATCTAGATTATGCTGTACAGTTCTGGTCCCCACATTATAGGAAAGATACATCAATGCAAAGGAGAATGTCTAAAAGGATACAGGGGATGAGGGATATTCCCTACGAAGTGAGATAGAAAATACTTAATTTGTATTCTTTAGAGCGACATAAATTAAGAGGGGATCTGATAGAAGTATTTAAGTGGTATAGAGGTTATAACAAAGGGGATATGAGCAATATTCTTAGGACTAGTAACCAGGAAAGAACCAGAAATAACATGTTCAAGCTTAAGAAATTTAGCTTTAGGAAAAAAATGGGAAGGAACTAGTTCTCTAACCGGATAAGTCTTGCGACAGTGGTTGATGAATGGAACGGACTCAGAAATCGTGTTGTTAGTGCTGAGTCTTCTTTAAAAAGAAGACTGGACATATTTATAGATGAGGATAATCGGTGGATTTAGGTAGTTTTGTTCCCACAGGGACTGCCACGTGTAGGACAGACAGTTTCTTGCAGCTTCTATAATTTTCTTGTTTTTATATTCTTATGTAATTCATCTATCAATTTATTCAGTTTATCTATTTTGTCAGTTTATGGTTCATTTCCCCGGTACATCTGTCATTTGTTTATCATTGTCATTTTATTCATGCTACCCACCTATTTATCTATTTACTTATTCACTTATTTATTCTTGTTAGTTATGTTTAATTTCCGCTGATGCAAGGTGGGACCATCATGGAAACGTTGATGATATCTGTGTTTGTATTTTCCTCATGTTAGATCCCATGAATAAGTAAAAGATGATGAACGGACACATAAAAAATGATGATCTCTTGCACAAAAAAAGTTCGTGTATACGAGTATGTATGGCATTTTTAAGTATAATTGTAAGATCTTGATAATGTGATTGACGAAGATTGATGTTCTGACGCCACTGCTGGTTTCTATAACAACCCAAATGATAGTAATAGAACTTAAATTTTTCAAAGATGAGAATATGAGACTGGCTGCCTGTTTAAATTTAAGAATTCCCAAGTACATAATCACTGTATCTTATGTATAGGGGAAGAAAAGAAAAAAAAAAAAACTTGGTAACTTGAGCAATAATGAGAGCGATGACTGGAAGATTAGATTAACGACTCAAATAAAAGCAATACGTAATACTAACCTGTAACCTGCCTGGTGTCGCTACCCCGCTTGCCGTACCGCTGGGAGTAGAAGCCCTGGGAGGCGGCGACGGCGATGAGGGCGGCCAGGAGGACGAGGGCGGGGCTGAAGGAGCGGGGCATCTGAGAAAGAAGAACGTGTTGTGTGAGAGAGAGAGAGAGAGACCGATGAATGAGATAATTATAAAGAGCAGGGCGAGGAAGGAAGGTGAGATTAGCAAGACAGTTTGCCCGTCACCTTTACACTCCCACTTTATTTCCTTTCTCACTATAGCCCTCAACACTTCCCTTCCCACCAGCTTTAACTCTTCATAGTTTCACCCATCTTTTCTATCCCCCCTCAACTCATCTCAACTCAGGAAGGTGAGGCTTGCGGTGGATGGACATAGAGAAGAAAGAGGTAGTGATGGCAATGGGTGAAAAGGAAAAGGGAAATAAAGATGAGGGCAAAGCGAAGAATGGATAGACACGAATAGTAATATATTTACACACACACACACACGCACACAGACATGTACTGTATATCTCTGTAGGCGTGCTTGTCAGAGGTACTCATCGTTCCCCTAAGTAATTAAGGTCTTGGGCTGTCACGCTGGCGACTCTGTTACGGAGATGAAGGGAAACGACGCCGACTTGTCATTTATTACTGGAGAGAGAGAGAGAGAGAGAGAGAGAGAGAGAGAGAGAGAGAGAGAGAGAGAGAGAGAGAGAGAGAGAGAGAGAGAGAGAGAGAGAGAGAGAAGTGGGGAGAAGACAGAGAGATAAACAGACACGAGACAAAAAAAAAAAAACGTATTCTTTTATTCTTTGTTTCAAGTATGTCTATTTCAATCGTGAAAATGAGCTAGTAAGACTAATACGTACTTATAGTTACAAGAATAAGATGTTGTATTATAACGAGAGAAATGACACTGATGTGTGACTATCATGGTGTCAAGCCCATCATGATACTGATGTGTGACTATCATGGTGTCAAGTACCCCCTTTAGCCCATAAATTCCCATGAAAAGCCCACATAGTATAAATAAAAAAAAAATAAAAAAAAATATATATATCAAGTTATATTAATTTGGCTCTCAGTAACACCTGATACTTAAAAAGAGAAGAAAAAAGAAACTGTATAGAGGATAATTTTATGTGAAACTCCTCTCTTTTGTAATTTTCTGCCTTTGAAAACAAGTGACATCTGATTATGCATCAAGGTGACACTATCATTATCTTACATATAATCAATCTGAACGCATCTTCTTTCTGTCTCCACACTGGGTGGCTACTCCTCTGCTTACATGCCGGTTTGGAAAAGTGGCTTGAGTATTTATCTTCGCTGTCTCGGAAAATAGTTTTTTTTTTAATTAATAAGGAGAGTGAGAAGAAACGAAGTAGGATGACAAACTTTGCTGTTTACTCTTATGTTAGAAAACAGACAACGCTTATACATTCATACGAGTACACACACACACACACACACACACACACACACACACACACACACACACACACACACACACACACACACACACACACACACATGCCCTTATCTCTCTCTCTCTCTCTCTCTCTCTCTCTCTCTCTCTCTCTCTCTCTCTCTCTCTCTCTCTCTCTCTCTCTTTTTCTCCTTTATTCCCATGAGCTCAGTATTTCAAAAGAAAGAGATCCCTATGAACCTTTACGGCCCTCGTTATATATACATTTCTTTGAATAAATGCGATCTTTTCCTCCACGCACAACTGTGGTCAATATTCTATGCGAGACTTTTAGGGCAATTAGAGCAGGGAAAAAAGTGGCCTTACATATCTTTTCTGAAATGAGTACAGGTAGATGATCTTTTTATCCTCCTTCTTATTATTTTAAACACACATACTCACCTATACCACTCTTTCCCCACACACACACACACACACACACACTGCCACTCCACTGAAGGAAAGAGATGAGTTGTGTTGTATGTTAGGTCTCAGTCTTGGCTATACATTGGTCTGTGTGATATATATAGTTCATTACCTTTATTCACTCTCATCCAACACAATGATGAATCGCTCTCTCTCTCTCTCTCTCTCTCTCTCTCTCTCTCTCTCTCTCTCTCTCTCTTTCGTCAGTCTTCGTGTCTTGCCTAAAAACCAAAGCCTGTCAATACGGAGCGTTCCAGGCATACAATCCCTACTGTACGTCATTTGCTTGTAATGAACTTTTGGGAAAGGGAACCTAACATTGCATAAGGCGAGGAGTACTGGGTAGGGAAGAGGAAGAGGAGAAGGAAAAGGAGAACGAGTTACGCCGGAGAAGGTTAGATTTCAGGGATATAGAGTTGGCGTAATGTACAGAAAAAAAAGTAAGTGTATTGGTTTATGATAAGATGATTGTCTTTAGTTTAGTTTCCTAGTCTACCGGTTCCGCTGATGTTTGGGGCTTATAGAAGAATGTCAAAAGAGCAGATGGGAGGTTACGTAAGAGGATGAGGAAGAACCTGTTGAAGGGAAGGAAGAAAAGAAGAAAACAAACAAGACTTAGGACTAAATAAAAGAAGAAAACGAAGAAAGACTGGAACTAAAACACAGAGGAAGAGAAAAGACAATGGATTGATTACCAACACGATGCGATAGAAAAATGACAGGAGAAAAAGGAGGAGGAGGAGGAGAAAAGATGAAAAGAAACAAGTCAAATGAGAATGTTATAAAAAAAAATGGTGTGTGTGTGTGTGTGTGTGTGTGTGTGTGTGTGTGTGTGTGTGTGTGTGTGTGTGTGTGTGTGTGTGTGTGTGTGTTTGTATGTGTGTGATTTTCGTCTTTTAATGCTATTCGCTTAACTTTTAGATTTTTGCTATTCTGTACTTCTCTACTTACGTTAAGATGAGAGTTATAAGTTACCGATCTTTTTAGTATGATATTGTTAAGTCAGGATGAGTAAGTTAGCTATTGTCAAGTGGTAGCGTCGAGGTATAAAGCAATTAAACTGGTGTGTCCTGAGGTTGAAAAAAATATACATAGTGAGCGATGAGGCAACTAGGGAGTAGAATGTGAATATGAAGACTTGAATCGTTGTAATGAATGTCGTAAATCAGTAACGGAGTTAGAATATGTCGCATCGCAGTACCCATGCTTGTGTGTTTGTTGTGGTGTTTAGTAAAGGTTCAAGTAAGTAAGGTTCTTAAGGTAAGGTCCGGAGTGAAAGGCTGTGTAGAAATTACTGAAAAAGATAAAGGCAAGTAGACATGAAGTGTGTTGATGGAAAGGTAGATAGAAAGACTAGTTAGGTAAAAGGAAGGAAAGCATATTACAGGGAGTCAAAATCAAAGCATGTGTGAGTGTGTGTGTGTGTGTGTGTGTGTGTGTGTGTGTGTGTGTGTGTGTGTGTGTGTGTGTGTGTGTGTGTGTGTGTGTGTGTGTGTGTGTTGGAGAACGTATCTGGAGATGGCTTTTTGTTGTTGACTGCGGTAGTGGTGTTGAAGGCAAGGGTGACGTGAGCGATGGGCTACAGAAAGAAATGAATGTGTTGGAGAAAGAAAGAATTGTATGAAGATAAGGGGAGGAAAAAGACATAGAGAACTTTGTGGAGAGAAGAAGGATTAGTGTTAAAGGAAAGATAGAGTGAGGCGTCTGTCTGGATAAAGGTGGTGTGTGGGGAAATATCTTTTTTTTTTTTTTTTTTTGTGTGTGTGTGTGTGTGTGTGAAATAATTTTGAGCACGGTTGGAAAGACTAGAATGACTATGGAATAAAACATTATTATCGATTTTCTAATGCTTATTCTATAGATATATAATTTTTCAATGGATCTTGCCTGCCATGGTAGATTGTCAAAAGATGGCATGGAATTATTGAAGAGAGAAATTAAGATCCGTGTGGCAGATTGAAGTCAGATGTATTAGATAAATCTGTATATATTTTTCTTTTCACATTAACAAAAAAAGTGAAAAGATTATTGAGTCTCAACTGCATCACGAATCCAAACTATGAACCGAACCAAGATTTACATTTCCTTTATCCTTTACACTTACACGTACAGTAAATAGCAGGACACACAACCTGATCTATCTCTATGAAGTCTGCCTTGGAGAAACTAAAAGTAAAACCTAATCCAGCATGACTCAAAGTCTGTAAAGTTTGTGTCTCTCGCCAATAAGTAGAGCACCTGGTACCTACTTTCATGGTGGTGGTGGAGGGGTTGAGCAGGTGGCGGTGTTACTGGTTGTCACGCAGGCGGCGGCAGTGGCAAGGGAAAGGGCGGTGCGGTATTGTCCTTGATCCACAAGCGGTTGAGTTCGGTGTGCTGCAACAGGCCAGGCTCTCCTTTATATATCCAGCCCCGCGCACACCCACCAGCCTCCGCCCTCGGTGCCGTCGCCACTTCGCAAGATTAACCAATCGCCGGTCATGTTCGGCGTGTTGTTTAGCATCTCTTCGTCGGATTATCTCAGGTGTATTGTGCTACTTGAAGCATTTTTTATGTATCAGACTGAGTGCCGCTTTTCCTTGGTGTCCCTGTGGGAGGGCGCTACATTTGCTTTTCCTTTTCAAGGAAATTTATGATGTCAAGAAAAATCTATGACTAATAATTTCAAATGTATATATATATATATATATATATATATATATATATATATATATATATATATATATATATATATATATATATATATAAGAAAGAAGACAGGGATACTAACAAGACCTTCAGTTTCTCCATTTATTATCGACGTTTCACCTTGATATACATACATACATACATACATACATACATACAAACATACATACATACATGCATAACATACATACATTGTATCATTCAGAGTGGTAAGTATGTGAGTGTGTGTGTGTGTGTGTGTGTGTGTGTGTGTGTGTGTGTGTGTGTGTGTGTGTGTGTGTCGCCTATCATTACGCATTATCATCATACGCATCCCCCACACACACACACACACACACAGTAGTAGTAGTAGTAGGTTTATTGACAAAAATGCAGTACAACCAAAACTTGTATACAAAAAAACATAGGTAAGCTTTTTTTTTTTTTTGTCCAGCATGCAAGCCATGACAATTTAGTTAGCAGTAAAGGGCAAACATTGTTATTTCAACTGTTGAAAACTGACCGTTTTCAAGAATAACTACAAGCATTATATCCCCAAAAAACCAACAAAACAATTAATTCACATTATGAGACTGATCCATAGACGTATCCATCATAAATAACTCATAGTGATCTAACTTCAACATACATATTAGTAAGAAAATATATAAAGAACTAATATACACAAAAAAATTCTGTTTCAACCCCCCTCAGTAAAGACAAATTACATCATGTATATAGTCACATAGATCTTTAAGATGATTGGTTTCAAATAGTTCTGTTAAATTGGTGAATGTCAACATGGGAAACCTGTCACGACACCTTGCTGATAATGCACATTCCAATAGTACGTGTTGTTCTGTCTGCACGTGTACACCATCACATTGGCATACACATTGTTCACGAGGTGTGCGACTCCACCTTCCAACTTCTACCCGAAGGCTGTGTGACATTAAGCGTAGTCTGGTAAAAGCTTCACGTTTATAGTCTTCTATGAAGCATTTTGTGGTGTACACTGGATGCACTGTCATGTTAGGGTTCATCTCTGTCAGGTACGTTCTAAGTTTTGTAGCACCTGCCGCCTTTTCTCGCACATAGTCTCTTACTTTTTCTATATTATTTTCAATTCTGTTCCATAGACTTGATCTTTCCAAATCTCTATAATATGGTGTGTTAGCCTCCTCGCAAATCCTGTATACAACCTGATATGGCATTTCCTGATCCTGGTTTCTTATTTGTGTCTGAATGAAACTATGTTTTCTCTTCACTATCAGGTCTTGTAGTGGTGAAATACCAGCCTCTATCATACAGAGATTCACACTTGTGTTTTTCCGTACACCGAGTAAGCACTTCACTAATTTATTGTATTGTTTTTCTATCACTTTTATTTTACCTGTGAACCAAGATTCGGAGCTGTATAATAAAGCACTCGTCACCGCTGCGTCAAACACTGCTTTCTTATAAATGAAAGGCATACGTGTATTGCTAGCACAGAATATGGAAAATTTGTTGACTATTGCTTCACTTGATCTTTCATGAAGCGCCATAACGGTGTCCATAGTAGCCGAGTCAGTAAACCATGCCCCAGGTACAGGTACTCAGGGGAATACGCCACGCTCACTCCATCGCACACTATACACTCTTTATCATCTTCCTGGCCGTTAATCACAAAGAACTTTGTTTTCTTTTCATTAATAATCATTCCACTCTCTCTACAAAACTGCAGTACAACACCTAACTTTCTTATACACATTTCTCTACTTGTTGACAATATCACTGCATCATCCATAAGTAACAATGCGTGCAAACTGCCTAGAAAGCCATCAGTAACTACAGATCTTTTCAACATTCTTACCATATTATCAAGATATAGAATGAACAGCAGACAGCTAGACGGGGCCCCCTGGCGAACTCTTATAGATGCGTTTATAACAGAGGATTTCACTATGTGTTTTGTACAAGCGTACATTGCCTTAATGGCCTGTAACATTGCTCTGCCACATCCTAAGTCCTTTAACCGTTTTATAAGCTTCGCTCGGGGAACCCTGTCATATGCTTTACTAAAATCTATGAATAAAACATACAACTTTTTCTTCTTATACCTGGCATAATCACACGGGGGAGACGTAGTAGTGGTTAGGAATGGTTTGGGTGGGTGTGTGTGGGGGGGACCACACTTTCATTCGAATGCGTCAACATGACTCGTCGGCTATGTGTTATTTTTCACGAGTAAACTCCTCACATAACACATATAGCACTGTGGTATGTTAACCATAAATTACGAACGGATGTTCAAGGTAGTGTGTTGAAATATCATACTCACCCAACGATTCGTTTAGGAGATCTCTGCAAAAAACACCGTTTGTCCACCGCTAAAATGTATAGTAGTAAGCCTTTTGACCGTTATGAGGTTTCCTGATGGACCAGATATGACTATCTGGTCCATCTATAGAATATAATTTCTAAAGACTATGTAAGTACTTACACCACTAAGCTCCTTGATTTTTCTATGTGCTGAGTTGAATCGTCTAGGTTTGTTCAAATAATGTTTTGTAGCAATGTCATTAGGTGAAATGACGATGGTATCTGGAAAAGACTAGCATGATAGGTGGTGTGGTAAATGTAGTGATGATGGTAGTGAGAGAGGCAAAGGAGGACAGGGAATCGAGTGTTTGGATGTGATACTGGAACAGCTCGGAGGTGAGTGAAGATTGCAGGATCTGGTCAGACCTAAAGACAAGGAAAGGAGAATGATATCCATGCTCGCTGACGTCACCTGACCGGCACTCAGGTAAATGTAAAGATGGTAGTAAAGATGCTGAATTGAAGTAAGATGCACATGCAATAGAAGGACAGAATTACAGATGGTGAGTGTCAGATGTAGACTTAGATGAGGTATATACGAGTAATTATTAATCAAACCGTTATTCTAATGCCAATAGATGTGTGCTGAAATATGCTTAGCTGGAAGAGATTTAGCTATGA
>NC_059297.1:15470676-15475676 GCF_017591435.1 Portunus trituberculatus
TTCCCCCTCTCCTTCCCTAGAACCTTGCCACCATCCACTGTTTCCTCACGAACCACTTGTATAACGACTCAACACTCTTCCCTTCGCCTCGGTGTTGTCTCATCACTTGTGTTTCTACCTTCAACTTTTATGAGTATTACCATTATTTCATTTGATTATTTATTCTATTCATTTTTGCATCATTTACTTGTTTTCCCACCCACCCCTTCTATCTCCCTGTTCACCTCTCTCCCCCTCCATTGGTCCGCTCACCTTCTCCTTTTCCCCCTGACCCGGCAGCCCCAGGAGAGGGGGAGGAATGGATCTCCCCTTCAATATGGAGGTTGAGTCCATATAAAAAGTTTATGATTGAGAGGAATATCTGAGCCTCATTCACGAAAACCCTCGCCCCCACCACCATTGCCTCCTTCCTTCCTCCCTCCCTTCCTTCCTTCCTCCTCCTCCTCCTCCTCCTCCTCCTCCTCCCTACCTTATCCACCTCATCCCTCATTTATTGTCTCTACCCTTCGTTCTCATCTTTCAAGCCCAATTCTCTCTTTCTCTCCCTCTCTCTCTCTCTCTCTCTAAACATTTTTTTTTTTCGATTATCTAATGTATTCTTGTCTTGCTATCATTGTTCATATCGTTACTTGGGTTTTATTTCTACATCAATTGAAATAAAGTGGCAACAACGACAGTGAGAACAATAGTGTGAGGGTGAGGGTGAGGATGGTGGTGAGGGTAAGGGTGAGGGTGATGGTGAGGTTGAGGGTGATGGTGAGGGTGATGGTGAGGGTGAGGGTGATGGTGAGGGTGATGGTGATGGGGGTGAGGGTGATGGTGATGGTGATGGTGAGGGTGAAAGTGATGATGATAGTATTAGATTACAACAATAAGAATTAACTATAATTTTGATATTAGTAAGATTGCATTTAAAGTTTTTTTTTCCTGTGCAAATAAGTAATCTATCTATCTATTGAAGCGAAGGAACACACACACACACACACACACACACACACACACACACACACACACGGTAGCTCAGTGGTTAGAGCGCTGGCTTCACAAGCCAGATGACCGGGGTTCGATTCCCCGGCCGGGTGGAGATATTTGGGTGTCTCCTTTCACGTGCAGCCCCTGTTCACCTAGCAGTGAGTAGGTACGGGATGTAAATCGAGGAGTTGTGACCTTGTTGTCCCGGTGTGTGGTGTGTGCCTGGTCTCAGGCCTATCCGAAGATCGGAAATAATGAGCTCTGAGCTCGTTCCGTAGGGTAACGTCTGGCTGTCTCGTCAGAGACTGCAGCAGATCAAACAGTGAATTACACACACACACACACACACCGCATAATGTAGTGGTTAGCACGTGCGACTCACAGTCGAGAGGGCCCCTGTACGAGTCCCTGGAAGCGGCGCGACAAATGGACAAGCCTCAATGTGTAGCCCCTGTTCACCTAGCAGTAAATAAGTAGGGGATGAAACTCGAGGTGTTGTGGCCTCGCTTTCCCGGTGTGTGGAGTGTGTGTTGTGGTCTCAGTCCTACCCGAAGATCGGTCTATGAGCTCTGAGCTCGTTCCGTAATGGAGAAGACTGGCTGGGTGACCAGCAGGCGACTAAGGTGAATTACACACGCTCACACACACACACACACACACACACACACACACACACACACACACACACACACACACACACACAACACACTATTATAATATTCGATTTCCTCCAGCAACTTAAGCCTAAACACGAGTGTTTTTTTTTTTTAATGGAAGAGGGGAAACCGGCCAACAAAAATTGTGATAAAAAAAAAAGGCCCACTGAGGTGCCGGTCTCTAAACAAGTGAAATGGAAAGGGGACTCCTTGGCGAGTATAGGAGTCATAATTTTTTTTCATTCCAAGTTTTTAGTAAAGATTATATGTATGTGTGTGCATGTAGTTTTGTGTGAAGGAAGAGAGTTGTAATTAGAAACGACGTTGTTAATTTTACGATGTTGACGAAGCTTAGCTAAACTGCACAGTCCGCTATATAGTGACATTGCTCTCCTCTGCGACACTGTGGTGGAATATAACCTCTATTTCTAACAAAGAAATACAGTGTCATAGCCGCGATTGCTTAGTTATTTATGTAATTCAATCAATCATGGGATTCTTTAAGTCACCGCCGCAATGTTGCATCTTTATCATACGCCTTGCTAACTGCATGCCTTCCCCCTCCTGCGGCCTCGGCCTATGACTTAAACTCTTTCAAAGAGGAGTGTCGCGTCGCCATGCCTACCCTATGGCGCCACTCCAGGAGGTGAGTCTCCGTGCAGGCTCCCTTCTCATGCCAAGTAACTTCCAGCAGGAAGCATCGACTTGCCGCAGCCATGAATTCTGTGGATGTCCCCTTGGCCTCCTCCATGCTGGGCAAAAACAAGATCTGTAATCTCAGTATTGCCGACAGATGCTCCACAATAACTTTGGTCTACAACTCTGCCTAGTACCAAGTCCATGCAAATGTTGAAAAATGATGGAGCAAGCACGCATCCCTGTCTCACTCCCGTATTCACAGGGAAGAATCTGGACACGCCCCCTCCACACTTCACAGCACTCACAGTCCCAGAGTAGAGGCCAGTAAATAGAACAATAATCCTTGCAGGGATACCACGGAAACGGAGGGCGCAACAAACCATGCAATCCTTACGAGGTGGCTTGACTTAAAACTACTAAGAAGTGGAAGAAAAGGACGACTAAAGTAAAAAAAAAAAAAAAAAAAAAAAAGGAAAAAACAACAACAACAACGGATACTTGAAGAATTCATAATCGCATGAGAAAGGAATGCTTAAGATCACACACAGTACATAAGGGATTCTAATCTTGTTTTAACGCAGCTGACAACTCTGCCATGATTCCATTTCTGTGGGTATACCAAGCTGATACCCAAGATAAAAGCTTTTATGGAGTCTATACATAACCACTGATTCGTCCTCTCCTTTCTATCTCTTGTCTCGTTATAAGAACAGACACACAAAGAAGGGACATACAAAAGCACCCAATTTGATGACTTTCAATAACTTTTTACGACATACAGAAAAGACAGACATGCACCCAATGTTCTGTGCTTCAGGGCTGGCGGCATGGCGTGGCAGAGTGACCATGTTCATAAATATATCCACATTTCTAGCTTTGTAATTTTCAATCAACCAGTAAGCTCAATGCAAGCATGACAACAGAACAAATATCAACATGTGGTGAGATAGCTGCATTTTCAGTATTCGTTTCCAAGTGACTGTGTTCTATCAATGGGTTAATTTATGGTCAAAAATAGCAAAATTCAAGTTTACCATGTCATAAGTAAACTTTATTATGTCATGAAATATAAGTGAATGACAATTCTAATACATTAATTTGCCAAACAGTAAAATGTAAAGAATAAAAACTAGAAAACATGCGATAAGTAAACGTGCATACATTTCTTCTAACACTATAGTGTCTCGCTTGATATACTCAATGATTATCGTAAAAGTGACTATACGCATTCCCTCCTCGCGATCCTGACGACCGCTGCAGCCTCATTACTACAATAGAGTGGTGTGGGAAGTGTTGTAAGCATGATGTGCTGGCGAATAGGTGAGACCCTTAACGTTTCACTGCTAGAATAATTTTCTCTCCATCATCATCAATAAATGTATTGATCCCCATTTTTGTCCTTGTTTGTTAAAGCCTTGGAGAAACAAAATATCAGATCACATTTTATCCAAAACACGATATTTTGGGTGAAGTATTTATCGGTAAAAACTTTCTCCTCATCATTGAATTGCGGAAGTGTGGCATCAGGTGCGAGCTGCTCCAAATGTTTCCTGATCCATTTTGACATTCCCGTCCATTTTCTTGCACGTTGCTTGCACTCTCTCTCTCTCTCTCTCTCTCTCTCTCTCTCTCTCTCTCTCTCTCAAACTTTTAAAATCATAAATTTTCTGTGGCTCCGAGAAAATATTGTAGGGTGGAGAGCACCTGCGCCGCGTGAGGTAATGATGTATCTTATGACAAGAAGGTGCCGCTGGCGATAGCAGGATGGCAGTGTGGGAGGCACAGAGGTGGGGAAGCCGTGATTATTCCAAGGTTAGATCGAAAATAGGTCTGTGAAAAATAGGTTTAACATGGAAGTACGTTTATGCATAATATTTACCTATCTGGTGATACGCACCTACCTGGTGATACGCGTGTCCATTGGGGGTGAGTTGTAAATGTAGCGGAAAGCTTTAACAGGATGCATCAACACTCAGGCTTGGTTGTTTTTAGTTTGTTATGTTTATTACGGTACATATAAAACGTGTGACACATTCATTGTAATATTACACTGCTCTGGTTACTATAATGGTCTCACGTCTTAAGTAGCCTTTAAAATGTGTGTGTGTATGCGTGTGTGTGTTTCACTGTTTGATCTGCTGCAGTCTCTGACGAGACAGCCAGACGTTACCCTATGGAACGAGCTCAGAGCTCATTATTTCCGATCTTCGGATAGGCCTGAGACCAGGCACACACCACACAGCGGGACAACAAGGTCACAACTCCTTGATTTACATCCCGTACCTACTCACTGCTAGGTGAACAGGGGCTACACGTGAAAGGAGACACACCCAAATATCTCCACCCGGCCGGGGAATCGAACCCCGGTCCTCTGGCTTGTGAAGCCAGCGCTCTAACCACTGAACTACCGGACTGTGTGTGTGTGTGTGTGTGTGTGTGTGTGTGTGTGTGTGTGTGTGCGCGCGCGTGCGTGCGTGTGTGTGTGTGTGTGTGTGTGTGTGTGTGTGTGTGTGTGTGTGTGTGTGTGTTTACCTAGTTGTAGTTTTACAGGGCCTGGGCTTCACGCTCGTGTGGCCCCGTCTCCATATCTACGCTTTTCCAATTTTTCTTTAAAACTATGCACACTCGTTGCTGACACCACTTCCTCACTCAAACTGTTCCAAGTCTCAACACATTTTTGCGGGAAACTATATTTTTTAACATCTCTCAGACATCTTCCCTTCCTCAGTTTTT
>NC_059297.1:15480676-15485676 GCF_017591435.1 Portunus trituberculatus
CTTTCTCCGGAGACTCTTCGGAGTATTTATGACTTAGTACAGTTTTTTGGGCAGTTTTGCAGGGATTTTCCAGCAAATTTTGGCCAGAAACTGGTTTTTTGGCAGGTTTTTCAGCATTTTTTGGGCAGAAACTGGGTAATTTTGCAAGTCTTTCAGCAATTTTTGCGGTTTTCCCAGTTTCTTGGGCAGAAAAACTAGGTAGGCCAGGCAGTTTTTGCATTTTTTGGGGGTTTTCAGATTTTTCAGCTTTTTTTAGGGGGCATTTTTGTTTGATTGTTTTTTTTCTCCGTTTTTCTCCGGTTTCCAGCATTTTTCTGAGCTTTTAGTTTTTTTGGGGGGCTTTAGTTGCTATTCGCTTTTTGAGCACCATTTTTTTTGTTTTTTTTTCGCTGCATTTCGAGGCCTTTTAAGCGTTTTTTAAGGCTCCAGTTAATAACTATATATATTGTGCGGCTAATAGGGTTCGGTTAGATTTAAACTAGATCAGGGAAGGTTAGAGGCGTTTCGTAATTTTTCCTAAAGATAAAAGGAATAATTGAAAGTAGTAATCAATTTTCCTAATCATGATTTATTAATTACTAAAAGGGTACGTCACAGAACATGGAAGGAATAACAACATTACAAGAGTGATTGGCAACATGTATTGGTTAGGTTAAGTTAAATGAAGCGAGGCAGTCTGTCCTCCTTCCCTCCCTGGATGGCACCGAGTGTTGTCAAGGAACAGTTCAATTCCAACGTGGAAGGTGCAGCGAGGCAAATGTCCTCTCCCTGGATGACACCACGTGTTACCAGGCGAGATTGTGTTAAGCAGGGTCCAATTCCTCCAAAGAAGGTGAAACGAGGCAGCGTGTCTTCCCCCCCCGTGATGGAAACCGGTTTTGTCAGGGCAGACCTGGTGCGAGGCAGGCTCCAGTTCCTCCGAGAAAGGTGAAGCGAGGCAGTATGTCCACCCTCCCTAGATGGCAACAAGGGTCGTCAGGGCAGAGCCGTCTTCCATGGAAGGTGCAGAGAAACGGCACCTTCCAGTGCAAGAAGTGCCAGTTTCCTGACGCAGGTTAGGGGTTGTTACGACACGCTGGTTTGGTTCTCCCTTCAGCAGTGGCATCAGGGCAGAGCTGTCCTCCGTGGAAGTTGCAGCGAGACGGCATCTTCCAGTTCAAGAAGAGCAAGTTTCCTGACGCAGGTTAGGGGTAGTTACGACACACTGGTTTGGTTCTCCCTTCAGCAGTGGCAGGACCTGTAACGAATAGAATTTTACTTTTATATATTTTTTTTATCATGAAGATGTCCTCAAATGTAGGCAAGGTGTGGTGTGGTGTGAGTGCGCCCTGTTATGTGTTCAATGCATTCCATTTACCTAACACCGACTTAAAATAACCTCCAAACTTCACCTCCAAACTTCACTTTCAAAAATTCATCTATTCCTCATTCTATTCTGATTATGAACTTTCCTCCGAGTTCTACCTCTATATTACCTTTAACGCCAAGACCGAATAATTCCTGATACCCTATGCCTCCAATGAACGCGTTGAAACGGACCAGCCCCTACCTGTGCCGGACCGCACGCCTTCGCGGTCTTCATCCTTTTCTGAGACACAGACCTGGAGATGAACTGGTGTCACATGGACTTCTCAGACGCTTCGTCGGGCACAGGTCGGACTCGAGAGCCGCTGTGAGGAGCTAGTTTGGGTGATAGATGTTTCTCTACCAAGTTGGTAGTGCCCACATGTAGGGACGCAGGTGCTAAACCCGACCTCCTTCCTTGTTGTATACACTGCTGCAATCAATCATCAATCAGAAACATTCTTCACAATTTTGTCCTTAGATCATTCTTTATCCATATCAAAGACCTTTTCTATGATAAAGTAACAAATTAAATGCAGCTACGTGTATTACTTAAGGACTTCACTGGCGTGTGGTGCTGTACCTAGCATGTGCACCAGATAGTGACGATTACGGTAATTTCACAGAAAAAAATTTAACTAACATTTTTATTTACGGATAATTTAACAGCCAACAAAAAAATTCATTAAAACATTTTCAAGCCTTTACACAACAAACCTTACAACATTCAGAAACATTACTTATTAAACACCGAATGTAGGGTGCCGTGACGTTCAACACTAACACATTTAATTGATGCTTTACATTTAATGGTACACTGCTTCACAGCACAAATGAAACTGCTAGAGCTGAAATGTCACGGCACCCAACAACTCGCTCGCACAACGCAATATCCCACTAGCCTAACAACCCTACCTGGTATCACTCAACCTGGTGCACCTAATCCCAACGCAAGCTGGATTTACCCAAGGAGGGTCAAATTTACCTCAGAAATGAATGAATCCCCTACCCTACATCTATCTCAGACCATAGGGGTTCTCCCGACACTTCCTCTGGTGAACACAAACCATATGTTTGTTTGGCACTAGGTATTCTCCTCCCGACACTTTCTCTGGCGAATACAAACCATATGTTAGCATATTTCTGCTATTAAAGTTCCACGTGAGCCTATTTCTGCCATTTACGAGTTCTACGTGAGCCTATTCTATTCTGATTATGAACTCTCCTCCGAGTTCTACCTCTATATTACCTTTAATGCCAAGACCGAATAATTCCTGATACCCTATGCCTCCAATGAACGCGTTGAAACGGACCAGCCCCTACCTGTGCCGGACCGCACGCCTTCGCGGTCTTCATCCTTTTCTGAGACACAGACCCGGAGATGAACTGGTGTCACATGGACTTCTCAGACGCTTCGTCGGGCACAGGTCGGACTCGAGAGCCGCTGTGAGGAGCTAGTTTGGGTGATAGATGTTTCTCTACCAGTTGGTAGTGCACGCATGTAGGGACGCCGGTGCTAAACCCGACCTCCTTCCTTGTTGTATACACTGCTGCAGTCAATCATCAATCAAGAAACATCCTTCACTCTTTTGTCCTTAAATCATTCTTTATCCATATCAAAGACCTTTTCTATGATGAAGTAACAAACCAAATGCTGCTACGTATATTACTTAAGGACTTCACTGGCGTGTGGTGTTGTACCTAGCATGTGCACCAGATAGTGACGATTACGGTAATTTCACAGAACAAAAATTTTTAACTAAAACATTTTATTTACGGATAATTCAACAGCCAACAAAAAAAAAAATCACATTTTTAAGCCTTTACACAAGCCTTACAACATTCAGAAACATTACTTATCAAACACCGAATGTAGGGTGCCGTGACGTTTCAGCACTAACACATTTAATTGATGCTTTACATTTAATGATACACTGCTTCACAGCACAAATGAAACTGCTAGAGCTGAAACATCATTGCACCCAACAACTCACTCGCACAACGCAATATCCCACTAGCCTAACAACCCTACCTGGTATCACTCAACCTGGTGCATCTACTCCCAACGCAACCTGGATTTACCCAAGGAGGGTCAAATTTAACTCGGCAATGAATGAATCCCCTACCCTACATCTATCTCAGACCATAGGGTTTCTCCCGACACTTCCTCTCTAGTGAACACAAACCATATGTTTGTTTGGCACTAGGGATTCTCCTCCCGACACTTTCTCTCTGGCGAATACAAACCATATGTTAGCATATTTCTGCTATTAAAGTTCCACGTGAGCCTATTTCTGCCATTTATGAGTTCTACGTGAGCCTATTTCTGCCATTTCAGAGTTCTACACTTCCCTTTTATTAGAGTTCTACGTGAGCCTATTTCTGCTATTTCAGAGTTCTACAATCAGTTTTACATTTCTAAAGTAAGATACCTGTGGGGACTGATTTCGGCCTGGGTAATACTGGAATGTAAATGTGGCTGGTATGAACATGTCCTCAAATGTAGGCAAGGTGTGGTGTGAGTGCGCCTTGTGTTCAATGCATTCCATTTACCTAACACTACGGAACACCGACTTAAAATAGTTACCTCCAAACTTCACTTTCAAAAATTCACCTGTATTCCTCATTCTATTCTGATTATGAACTTTCCTCCGAGTTCTACCTCTATATTACCTTTAATGCCAAGACCGAATAATTCCTGATAACTTATGCCTCCAATGAACGCGTTGAAACAGACCAGCCCCTACCTGTGCCGGACCGCACGCCTTCGCGGTTTTCATCCTTTTCTGAGACAGACAGACCTGGAGATGAACTGGTGTCACATGGACTTCTCAGGCGCTTCGTCGGGCACAGGTCGGACTCGAGAGCCGCTGTGAGGAGCTAGTTTGGGTGATAGATGTTTCTCTACCAGTTGGTAGTGCACGCATGTAGGGACGCAGGTGCTAAACCCGACCTCCTTCCTTGTTGTATACACTCCTGCAATCAATCATCAATCAAGAAACATCCTTCACTCTTTTGTCCTTAAATCATTCTTTATCCATATCAGACCTTTTCTATGATAAAGTAACAAACCAAATGCAGCTACGTATATTACTTAAGGACTTCACTGGCGTGTGGTGCTGTACCTAGCATGTGCACCAGATAGTGACGATTACGGTAATTTCACATAAAATTTAACCAACATTTTATTTACGGATAATTTAACAGCCAACAAAAAAAAAAAAAAAAAAAAAAAATCACTAAAACATTTTTAAGCCTTTACACAAGCCTTACAACATTCAGAAACATTACTTATTAAACACCGAATGTAGGGTGCCGTGACGTTCAACACTAACATTTAATTGATGCTTTACATTTAATGGTACACTGCTTCACAGCACAAATGAAACTGCTAGAGCAGAAACGTCACGGCACCCAACAACTCGCTCGCACAACGCAATATCCCACTAGCCTAACAACCCTACCTGGTATCACTCAACCTGGTGCACCTAATCCCAACGCAACCTGGATTTACCCAAGGAGGGTTAAATTTACCGCAACAATGAGTGAATCCCCTACCCTACATCTCAGACCATATGTTTGGCACTAGGGGTTCTCCCGACACTAGTGAATACAAACCATACGTTTGTTTGGCACTAGGGATTCTCCTCCCGACA
>NC_059297.1:15488176-15513176 GCF_017591435.1 Portunus trituberculatus
CTAATTATTCCTGAAACTATTTCATGATGTACTTTTAAAAAAACTGTGTTTTTTGACCAGACAATTTTACGCCCTCGCTGTATTCACTATTCACCTCACGATCGCTCCATTAAGGGAGCACCTTCCACGTTTGGGAGGCACTGGTGACTGGTGACTGGTGACAAGCTCTTGTTGTCCACTTGTCCAGTGCACAAGCAGCGTGTGACAGTCACAAGGAGGCGTTTGTTGGCGCCCGGCAGTGCTTCACCAGATCTCAAGCGGCAATAGCCAAGTTGGTGTTACTCTCTAACGTGGAAGAGACGCCTTTCAACAATGACAACAACAATTCATGTATGAGTGCATTTTGTATGTATTATGCAATTAAGATCACCTTCAACACACACACACACACACACATTAATAGTGATTACAGTACTAATGGTTACTCTCTATATGCTATATAATGTGAGGGTTAAGAAATATATATATATATATATATATATATATATATATATATATATATATATATATATATATATGTTATGACCTAGCATAGCGCCTGTAGGTATACTTGAGTATGGGAAGCGCTGTCCTGCTTCCACACATTAGCGGCGCAGGCAATTTTATTTATAGTGGTACCCATATTAGAGCCCATATCACCACCCAAGCGCATCTTTTGAGTAAGGGCCATAACACTCCACCTAGAACCAGGGTATCATGGTGACATGTAGTTAACTTTAAACCACTCGACAAATGGCAAAGTTTCAAGACGCCGTGGTGGGATTCGAACCTACACATGGACACGTGCCCGATCCCACGCTCACCACCTTATCCACTACGCCACTGCCTCCCTATGAGGCGAAAAAAGGGGAAAAAAATATAGAATATTCAATAAGCCGATTGAACACTACAACGCTATCTACGTGCCCCACCAGACAACTAAGCATGGCATGGCAAGGACTCCAATTCAGATGCCTACTACTGACGCTGGAACACGATCCGCCCTACTACACCACTTAGCCCACAACCACCTTTTATATATATATATATATATATATATATATATATATATATATATATATATATATATATATATATATATATATATATATATATACACACACACACAAACACACCTTTATTTACATTTTTCTGCAGAAAAGGTAAATAAAGGTGCTCACACACACACACACACACACAGGTTAACCAGGTATGCCACCCAGCCCTCTACACACACACACACAGAGAGAGAGAGAGAGAGAGAGAGAGAGAGAGAGAGAGAGAGAGAGAGAGAGAGTGCTGTTGTTGATTAATTTATTGCGCCCTTGGCATCACACAATGGAAATTATGGGGACAAATTAATTATGAAAGTAACAGCGAATAGTTACACACACACACACACACGCACACACACACACGGTCTATGAGCTCTGAGCTCGCTCCGTAATGGGGAAGCCTGGCTGGGTGACCAGCAAGCAACCGAGGTGAATTACACACACCACATAGACACATATCACACACACAGGCATATACAAAGAATAACAATAAACAAATAATTCATCGTGACCAACTACCGAAGAGTGGATGACATGCCAGGACGCAGTCCAAATTGTCTTGTGTCAATATAGATGGTAGTAAGTCCTGACACACAGTAAGTAGTGGCTGTTCTTGAAGGAGCAGATCACTGACTTCTGAGCAGGTCAAGCAGTGGTGCAGGGTGTTGCCATTAGGGATGTAGCACAGAGGAGAGAACTGGGGCATATCCAGTCCACTTCCCCAGCAACTTACCACCAGTGTAGCGAGATAACTGGTTTCACTGAAAAATCGTGTACCACCATAATGCGCATGCGCAAAGGAGGACGAATGTACTGCCTGTCAGACGTATGGCTCATTCCAAGAAATATACAAGATATTGAATCTTTGGCTCATTCAGACCAACTAGCAACTTCGCTCAGTGCTCAGTTGCTCTCTCGATTTCAAGATGGATTATCACGCTCTTGAAAGCTCGTTGTTCAACTCATATATTCAGTCTGTACTGCAGTTCATCTGTAAAAATTCTCCTGCAAGTTTATGAGAGAGAGAGAGAGAGAGAGAGAGAGAGAGAGAGAGAGAGAGAGAGATGGTTATCAACAGGCAAACATCTGAGTCCCTGCCTGTGGAGGCATTGGTGCCACAGGGCTCAATACTTGGCTCACTCCTGTGGAATATATATGTGGACGACCTTCTCCAGCTACTGCCAGGAGTTACGGCATATGCTGATGACTGCACACTCTCCTATACCTATCCCCGCCAGGACAATAGGTGAGCTGTCCAGGCCATCAATAAGCAGCTATTAGTGATAGAGGAGTGGGGTGCTCACTGGCAGGTGACATTTGCTCCAGAGAAGACACAGGCAATGGTAGTCTCTTGGTCCCCAGCCACCATGGCAGCAATGGCAGGAAAGTTGTCTTTTAGAAGAGCTGCTCTCCCACTCCAAGAAGACGTCAAGATACTTGGATCGAGAGCTGAGGTTTGACAGCCATGTCAAAACCGTTGCCAAGAAAGCCTCTCAAAGGATCTCAGCTCTAAGAAAGGTGGCTGGTTTCCTTAACAGGAAGAGGAGACTGCTGCTGTAGAAGGCACAGGTACAGCCCCACCTGGAGCCTAGAGCCCTTTCCTGGATGTCCTGTGCCGCCACATAGAGAAGGCAGGACAGCATCCAATGCTGCACCCCCACCTCAATGAAAGCCTCACTGGAACACTGCAGAGACGTGGTGGCAATTGTAGTATTCCATAAAGCACAGGTGCAAAAAAGTGCCACAACTAGCAGGGCTGCATCATCCTCTAAGAGTCTCCACAAGGAATAAGAGAATGGTGCTCAATGGTGGTGACGGCGTAGAGGTGTCGTGTTCAAATGGCTATCAGCACCAATGCACCTTTGCAGGACGTGTCTCCAGGATGTGGAACTTGTTCATGGCCATGGCACATAAGTGGAGACAGACACTGTCAACCCCACTGACACTCCTCTTGATGTGACACTCAGTGCAGTGCAGAAAACGAGTGAATAGTGCTCCATTTATATAGTGACCATTTAGTCTTTATGAATCACAATTTATATATATGTAAGATAATTATAAACATGTAATATACTAAGTTTATCTTAAAAGATATTGTATCTGGTTTATCAATATTGTATTGTATTATACTGTACCTTAGAATAGATAGCACATGCCAATGCACCTTTCGCACATAGTCTTTTGTAGGTACTAATGCATTTAAAAGAGAGAGAGAGAGAGAGAGAGAGAGAGAGAGAGAGAGAGAGAGAGAGAGAGAGAGAGAGAGAGAGAGAGTAATAAGCACTGGGGAGGAGGGGCAGAGAGGAAAAATTTGATGATTTGAACTTCCCCATCACCTCTCTGTAAAGAACAGTGACACCCAATTATAATTTCTACCAACAAAATTTCAATATTTCATTCACAATAGGTTTCAATATTTCAAAGCTGCACAACAGTTTAATTCATGTTTATTTGCCTTAAGTAATATCAAACACAACACCTTACAAAAGATAAAACACAGGATCGTGAAATCCAGCACAATCACCCATGACACTAAGAAGGGTTTGAAATGGATGAGAATATTGTACTATACTGATAATAGATGATCAGTTTTATGTTCAATGATATAAAAAAAAATCATGAATCTTTAGTTCCTTGTTGCTGATCCAATAGCCCTCTTCTCTTTATGTATGGAGTAAAGTACTTAGGGTTGTCAGTAAACAGCTTTATCTTTTTCCTTATTTGTTTCCAAGTGTCTTGAAAATAATTGCTGGGATCTCTTGCCATTGCCTGAAAAAAAAAAAAACATAAATACAATAAAAATAACAATGAAATATATTGAAATGTTATTATAACCTACACGCAAGCTGAATAAAAAATGAATTACATAAAATAATGCCACCCATTATGAAGCAGTGAAAACAAAAGGCTGAAGTAATAAGCAGGAATAAAGGGAAAAAAAAAAAAAAAAAAAAAAAAAATAGCAACATGACACTACCTAAAGGCTGGTTCACATGTGCCAATATGTGACTGAAATTGCAAGTCGTTAGAAGTATCGACTGAGCACTTCTATAATGTTACATATAGTGACTGGATAGTATCGACAAGTTGGCAACTTGGCGTGAGGTGAATGTAAACAAACAGCTACCTGCCAAGATGTCTTCCTCCAGTGACGATGCTGATGATTTAATTTGTTATTTATTAAATTAATAATACTCGAGGAAATAACCTAATAACTTGTAACTACCGAAAAGGGAGAGCTATGTCTATAATATGTCCCCACCAGAAGATAACCTAACCTAACCAATAATTTGTAATTTCCCAATCAAAGGCTTTCATCCACCGTGGATGCTTCCATAGTTATCATTAATTTCCAATATGGTAATATGAGGTTGTAAAAAAAAAAAAAAAAAAAAAAAAAAAGGGGGGGTGGGGGCTTGGTATCGTTATATCAATTAACTGATGAGTTTATGACTGGCAAAGTTCTGTCCTACCCCAACCAATAACTAAAAAGGTTATAATCAGAGCAAATTAGTCTACATTTCTCATACGAAAATTATTAATCTTAAGAAGACTATGCACAATTGTGATCAAATTAAATCCTGACAAGTCTTCAATCCTTACCTCAAACAAAACCCTGCATTGACGGAAACAGCTCTTGTTGAGCGATGATTTGTGCACGCTTTTTTTTTACTGTTTAATTAATTTCTGGGGTCCCAGATGTGTTCTTTTTCCCTCACCAACTCTAACATTTTCTCTACACCTGGAGACCACATTTTCAAAGCTTACTTTGTGACATCACAATGTAAATAGAATTGCAAATTGACTGAACAAGACCATGTTAATCTTGTTTTGTGATTGGTTTTTCCAGTTGCTAAGCACCAATATTTAGTAGAAACTTTACTGACTTGCAATTTCAGTTGCAAAACAGGGTGAACCTGCCTTAATGAGAGAGAGAGAGAGAGAGAGAGAGAGAGAGAGAGAGAGAGAGAGAGAGAGAGAGAGAGAGAGAGAGAGAGAGAGAGAGAGAGAGAGAGAGAGAGAGAGAGAATATAATAAGAGAATCCTTCACTGAATTTTTTTTGATATACAGTATTATGTAAAAAAAAAAAAAAAAAAAAAAATACAAGTTTTCCTAATTTTTGTAGCTTTTATATTTAAATTTTTGAGATGCATTTTTTGTACATACACTTGACAATTAATGCATATATAGGAACAAAATAAGACAGACGAATCAGCTCCATTAACTAATAAATAATTCATGTGTCCTGTATTTCATAATATAATTAACATGATGCAATTACATAATTTAGATACATAAACTAGAATATTGTTATTGTAAATCCCAAGAGCTTACAGATGTATAGATCATTACGAAAAATTTCAAAATTTTGCATTGACTTTTAAATATCTAGTATGGATAATTTTGTGAGAAGTTGGCCAAATATGAAACATTTTTTATTATTTTCTAGTAATAAAGACAATAAAAGTATAAAAAATAAGACAGCATTATATAGTATGACATAAAATACTCTGCAACATAGTGAGATATGGATATATAGGATTTTAGTATGTTTTTCTCAAAGCAAGTGACATGGCCAAATAACCAATCACTAGAATTAACAGTTTTTAGGACTACTCTGGCATCATGGGGGAAGAACATAGTAATTGTAGTGTCCAGCTACCATAATCTATTGTTCATGGCGTAGTGGCATGGACACTGCAGCAGGAATCAATTGTTTGTCCAACAATTTTGTAATGTAAGTTCAACTAAGTGGTATGAGTGTGACATACAGCATTGTTCTCACCAGGATGCTCAAGGTGCCTATTTTTTACTAAAATTGTTGTTTTCATATACTAGTAAGTTGATCTAAGTAATCTGGACTTAGTGATACAGACATGCCTTAATTCTAAATAATACAGGCATCTCCTAACTTTTACTGTCATCTGCATTAAAACATTTCCAATCAATGGAGTACTGTTTTGAATTCCTGGAGATGAGAAATTAAATTTATATGTGAATTTAACTAGAAAACCAATTTAAACACATTTATCCATGAGACAAATTCAATTTTACCCATTACTACTAAAACAAATTATGCAGAACAGTATAATACATAAGCCCCTTGCATCTTTATGTATAAAGAATGACACTGTAGGCATATTCAATATTTAACATTGTTTTTGTGTGAGAATGGTGCATGTTTGGTGCTGCCATCTGGTGGCACTCACAGGTTTACCAAATTTCCCCATTCTTGTTTCAGTGTTATAGAAGCTAATAATACATTGACATAGCTATCTCAGGTTGCAACACTCTTACCAGATCATGGCAATTCTGTTTTCAATTACTCTATCTTAGGTATCATTTCATATTTTTCATTATGAAGAGGAAGTAAAGCTCAAATCTGTTTAGCATTTTCAGTGAAATATTTTAAATCAGCCAATCAGACTAACATCCTCTAAGAGGATGGGAACCTAAGACAAGGTGGCTAAAAATCCCACCATTGCGAAAGATAAAAAAATATTCTTAGACCGTGGCCTGTACATGTAAAAAGAGCAAACCTCACCATAGCAAGCATATTGGATCTCTCTACAACAGAACCCAAAAGCCAAACTGGCTTACTATTGATAGATAATCACAAAACTATTCTTTTTATCATGTACAAAAGCTCCTTTGTTAATAGATATGCAATTTGTTTTAATTGTGATGTTGCTTGTGATCAAGGCATGTAGTACGGTATGGTACAAAATTACAGTACAGTATGAATCTGAGGATAGTAAAAGTACGGTTTGATATTTTTCTAATACTGTAGTATGGTATGGTATGAAAGCACAATATTTTTTTTGTACCTTTTTCATACTTTTTTCTGTACATTTTTTCGTACCAAGATATAGAAAAACACCTGCATGCTGCTTGTAATGAGGTCATTCAGGTGACTAATGAAGTGAGTGAGGTCATGTCTGCTGCAGAACCTTGAGTGGAGTGACAAGGTCATTAATATTAGGTCAGTGAGGTCTCAGCCTTCCCAAGGGATTAAGGATGGAGTGGCAGCCTGTATGCATGCTGAGAAATTACAGTACGATATTTTAGCGTACTAGTACGGTATGAATGTGATTTACTGGTACGGTAATAAATTACAGTACTGTATTTTTCTTTGGTATGAATTACATAAATCAATCATACCATACAGTACTACATGCCCGCTTGTGATTAATAAATAGCTTTATTTGTATGTTACAGAAAAGTCCATCATTTCTCGCATTTCCAGCAACATGTTTTACAGATCAATCAATATGTGATGAAATATTGAACAGAAATGTGTTTTTCCATTTATGTATAAGCTAGATATGAAAATTTGACCTACAATTATAGTAAGCTGGTAATGAGTAAATTTACTTCATCATTATGTGAACATAGACATTTCATTAAATTATACAATATTCATATTGTTACTTGAAAAGAATATCCTTGGTAAATAAACTTATCCCTAATAAGACGTACAGTATTCCCTTACCTTGTAGTCATCACCATACTTGTCTAGCATGGTAGTTGCATACACCACTTGTGCATTGGTGAGGCGTACACCAGGCTTCTCAAGCTGAGCCTCCTTAGATGCTTCCTCCTCCAGTTGTTGTACCTGATAATATTAATATTAATATTAATGATGATGATGATGATGATAATATTAATAACAATAATAATAATAATAGTAATAATAATAATAATAATAATAATAATAATAATAATAATAATAATAAAAATAATAATAATAATAAATAAATAGTATATACTAAAATTAATATTATAAATATATTAAGTCTGTCTCTTAAAAAAAGTAAGAAAAGATAACTAATACATAGCACACAATCTTCACATCCACAGCACTCTCATAGCCTCTTGGCCAACAATGGAGAAAAGAAAAAACTCCGGTCCTCACTTTACAGGGATCAGTCACACAGCTTGGACATTTTCGTTCAGAACAAGGTTCCTTCACAGCAAGTACTCTTCCCTACCAAACTTGAATCTGAGATGTATTGGATGTCAGGATTCAGAGACTTAAGGATGCAGTTATGCATACAATTGTCATATATACATGTGGATGGGGATCCATTTCCACCAAACAACGAATACGGATATTAGATAATAGCTTCCTTACAGATGCATTTTGGCATGTGTTCAAGATTTTGGTATAAAATACTACTTAACGCTAATTATTGCCCGATAGCCACTGTGGTAAGTGCTCAGCACTGCCGCAATATTTTCTGTAAAATTACACAATACAAATTTAAGGTCCAGACTGAAAACAATATATTTTCTATCAAAATTACAGAAAAAAATAAATGTAATGAAACCTTCAAGAATCTGCTTGTGATATTCATGGGGATTGTAAGCATGTATAAAAGTTTATCCTACATGAGTCATTGAGAAACTGAAAATATGATTTCTTTTCTTTTCATAAAATCATAAAATGTGTGTGTGTGTGTGTGTGTGTGCGTGTCACACACACACACACACACACACACACACACACACACACACACACACACATATACATATATATATATATATATATATATATATATATATATATATATATATATATATATATATATATATATATATATATATATATATATATATTTTCTTCACTATATATTTTTAATATATATATATATATATATATATATATATATATATATATATATATATATATATATATATATATATATATATATATATATACACAGTAAACCCTCACTATAACGAACCAATTGGGGGGAAAGGCGTGACGTTATATCCGAAAGTTCTTTGTATCCGAGGGTCGGTAATCCATCTTTTATAACGACCTAAGTTCGCTATATGTGATAAGTCGTTCGGTCATGCATCCGCCCAGGAGTGTTTTGTTTACATTTCCACACATCCACAAGAATAAACTGGCGTGTCATGCCCTTCTCGTAGTCACGAATCACCTCGAACTTTTTACTCATGGAGAGAATCTTCCTCTTAAGTTTTCCAGAAGTAGACACGGGGAAAGGTGTCCTAGAGGCCATTCTGAGCAATATAAAATACAGTAATACTGGACGACAAGCACAGCGAAGTGTATACAATGAATGCTGGGTGTAGACTGAGACAGGGAGGCGAGCGGGGCTGCGGGCCCACGAGGCTGTGTGACGCTAACTGTTCCTCATGTGCCGAACCGAGCTTGCTATTTACTGATCTGAGTTCACTATATCAGAGGCTTGTTCGGCCAGAATAATGTGTTCATTATATCCGAAATTCGTTATATAGAGGTTCGTTATAGCGAGGGTTTACTGTATATGTATATATATATATATATATATATATATATATATATATATATATATATATATATATATATATATATATATATATATATAAAATATCATAAGAGAAGAAAAGTGTGTTTACTGTTACAAAAAAATAGTCATTGTACCAAGTTGAAAGATCATTATCGAGACCATACAAACAAGTTAGAATTGCTGAAATGTGAGTGCAATAAATGTCTTTTTGGACTGAAGGATACTATGAACCAGTTGGATGTTCAATACAAAGTTTTAATATGAGCCCTTAAAATGTTTCAGGCAGCAGTATAAGAGGTGGCAGTATGGACAGGCACTCACTGAATGATACACATGAAAATGAAACTGTCTCATATCATCAGTGACTTCTCTGTTGAAGGATATGAGACTACCATCATCCACTATACACTCTATTTAGTGGATTTGGGTCTTCAGGATAATTTTGTTAAAAAAAAAAAAATAAATAAATAAATAAAAATTGAAGTTCATCCTCAAAAATATTAATTTTACATAAAAAAAAAAAAAACCCTTTGCTGAGACCTGTACACTACTTGTCACATGTCTCCAAGCATGTTTCACACAATTTCAAAATCAGTTACCCCCAAAAATATAAAAATTGAACTTACAGCAGTTTTTGAAATTCTCTGCTCCTTTTTCTTGGATTTTCCAGGGAGCAGTGTTTCTCGTGTACTCTGTAAAAGTAATGAAAACTATTACCAAGATTATCTAAGATTACAATTATCTCATTACAAATGAATACTAACTTTATATTACAGGAAATGAGTTATGAATTATTGACAAAAATATATACATATATTTATCGTCTTTATTCTATTTAATTCTAACTTCCTTGTATTGAAGACATAGCTATCGGAACATGAGTTTTAGAATTAGTAAGAATATCACAACATGATGCAAGGTAAGCAATCCATGATAATGAAATACAATTTCCATCTCAAAACATAAAGCTTACTGGTTTAATCTTTTCATGATATAGGAAAGATTTTCAATGTTATGATATCACATCTGTTGAATTCAATGATCTTTTTACAAAACACTGAAAATGAATAAACAAAAACTCCCTTAAATAAGATGTCAAAACATGATCTAACTACTCAAAATCAAATATGTTGTACCTCACCTTCTTCTCTGACAGGCCAATCTTGTTCAAATTGTAGACAAGGCCCATGTTGGACACATTGGTGGAGGCGGGCTTGCTGCTGTCCCATGCCGACTTGACTGCTGAGCTGATGTTAGATTGTTCAATATCATTATTTGATAAAAATACAAAATAGGATACATGATGTTTTTTTTCTTTAACATTCCAAAAGTACTACAATTCAATGTTAATTATTGGCAGCTTACTTGACTATACATTTGATGTCTTTATTCAAATGTATCTGCTAATATGGGCAATTTTCTTAAACTTCTTTTAACAAAAAAAAAAAAAAAAAAAAAAGTTCCAAAGGAAAATGATAAAACAATATGTATTCCAATACATTCTCTAAAATTAGTAATTTCTTGATTTTCATTCAAATTTCATTACGTATCAGTTTTGTAAATATGACAGATGAAATACTTACCAATTAATGACTGGATTGAGCTTCTTCTGAGCGCTTGCCTTGCGTCTCTTGGAAGCAATTCGGTATCGGGACTTGTTGCGAGCCTTCTTCCTTGACCTCACACCCATTATTCACTAAGTCTTGAACCATGAAATGAAAATATTCTAATCAATTTTGGACATATCTTCAGAAGACAAAAGAAAAATACACATGATTTCATACACTTAAGGGAGCTCACATGAGGCAATTAGTAGAGCAGTCAGTAAGTTTCACCCAACAGCACTCACATGGTGGAGAGCAGCTACTGGCTAGCTGCTGATCAGACCCACAGAATGGTTTTCTGGCTGCTCCGTTAACATGCCTACACAAATACAGCCAAGAATTGCCCATGTAAATCACCCCCCTCTAAATTGAGGCTCCTAATATAACAGTTGTTATGTATGGAACCTTTTCTTCTACCTGTTAGTTTAGTTGGAATGTCTTCTGATCCCGTAACATACTCAAAAAAAAAAAAAAAAAAAGGGATGAACAGGAACAAGATTAGAAGAACTGTAATGGAGTGAAGAAAGTGACAACAGAACAGACGACTGTGATAGATAGAAGAGCTAGAGGAGGCAGCTGGTGAAATATGTGGCTAATATAAATGGCCAGGGAACACGGAAGAAAAGGATGGAGGAGTCTATACAGTACTGAGGATGTAGAGGAATAAGAATGAGACAGAAAGGTAAAGTTAATCTTTGATTTCAACACAAAATAAAAACGATGACAGAATAAGACAATGAACTAAGAAACTTTAAAGAGCGGTACAGGTCACACATTAATCTAAATGCTTATACATATACTAACTGTTCTTTTCCCACTTTTGTATGGGAGGATAGGCGGATGAGGGCGTCCCTTGTCTTCAAGAAATACAAACAATGCTGCGTAAACTCCTCCCACCGTCTCAGCCTTTCCAGTGGAGTAAACACTGCCCACGTGCTGCGTGCACCCTCCGATCTTGATCCTGACGGTGCTACTTCTCTTTCGCCACTTACACGGTTCTCTTAGGACTTATGTCATTGATACCGTCCTCTAGAGTTATTGAAAAGTTTTCTAGGCTGATTGAAACCGTTATTTTATTAAATAGTTGAAGCCGTCCTCTTAAGGGGTCGAAACTGCGTATCAAAAGGAGAAAAAAAGGTTGAAGGGTTGATCAAACTTTTTTCCTACGAAATCTTATCAAGATTTCTTACCAAGACGAGGGTCTTGATCCCCCATCAGTCACTTCTGCACTCTCCAACCAAAACTACAAGATACTGCTGGAGGACTGCAGGACGGTTGGCTAGTTTTAGATGCAGAACATAACTCCATAAAGACCTAGCTAACAATTACTCATAAATACGATGACCCAGGAATTGTTCAAGCAAATGTTTGAAGGACTGGAGAGAATGAGCTGACACAACTATTTTAGGTGGAGAATTCCAGATGCTGATGACAGGTAATGAGAAGAAACGACTTCTGACGTCAGTGGAGTGATGAGGCACTAATATTATTCAAACTGTGATTCCTTGTTGTTCTCAAAGTAACTCAAGAAAATAAATCATTTAGTTGAGGACTCAAACCACTCAAAATCTTTCACACTTGAATTAAATCAGCTCTCAGCAATCTACCCTTATTTGAAAAAAAATTCAGTCTAGATAATCTTTCTGAGTATGGTAGATCACCAACATCTTCAACCTTTTTAGTCAGCCTCTTCTGAACAGATTCCAGCATGCGTACATCACCATCAAGAAGTCAGTATTCCAAACAATATTACCAAAATCAATAATTGGCCTAACATGTGTGGCAAAGATTTAATACATGAAAGAAGGTGATCTGCATAAGGTACCTCCTTGCAGCAAATTTCACTGATGTGAAGGTGGAATTTCAGTGAGGAGTCGACTAGAAAGCCTAGGTCTCGAACAGAATCTTACCTGAGAGGTAGACATAATGAGAAGTTAGAATGTGTCTTGAGAATTGCATATAAGCACATTTATAGAAGGAAAAGGAAAGACCCCAAGATAGACTTTTTTTGGTATAGTAAACTGACATAATTTTATAAGACATGAAAGCATCACAAGCATTTGATTCCTTTGACGGAACAGCACAATACAGTTTGAGATCATCAGCAAACAAGACTGATTTGCAATTAAGATCAGCGGTGACATGGTTAATACATATCAGAAACAATAGGGGACCAAGGACTGAACCCTGAGGAATACCACTAGGAACATCAGATACATGACTAGAGGAGTGATGAACAACAACTTTCATTTTTCGACAAGTAAGAAAATCACAGATCCAGCCAAGCAGAGGATTTCTGATACCAATTTGAAATCATTTTGATAATAAGACATGGTGGTTTAAACATCAAAGGCCTTACTGTAATCAAAGATTAGAACATCCACATCTTTTTTTTTTATGCAGGAGGGACAACTGGCCAAGAGTAACAAAATATGAAAAAAACCGCCCACTGGGTTGCCAGTTCCTTTAAATGTCACGTGAGTTATCCAAAATTCATGGACAAATGTCTTGAGACTTCCTTCTTAAAAGAAGTCAAGTCGTAAGAAGATGGAAATACAGAGGCAAGCAGGGAGTTCCAGAGTTTACCAGAGAAAGGTAAGAATGATTGAGAATACTGGTTAACTCTTGCATTAAGGAGTTGGACAGAATAAGGATGAGAAGAAGAAGCAGCGAGGCCGCAGGAGGAGGGGGAGGCATGCAGATAGTAAGATCAGTAGAGCAGTTAGCATGAAAACAGCGATAAAAAACAGAAAGAGCTGCAACATTTCGGCGGTGAGAAAGAGGCTGAAGACAGTCAGTCAGAGGAGGGGGGGTTGATGAGACGAAAAGCTTTTGATTCCACCCTATCTAATAAAACTGTGTGAGTGGAAACCCCCCCTCCCCAACAAACATGCGAAGAGTACTCCATACAAGGACAGATAAGGCCCTTGTACAGAGTTAGTAGTTCGAGAGGCGAGAAAAACTGGCGGAGACGCCGCAGAATGCCTAACTTTGTAGAAGCTGTTTTAGCAAGAGATGAGATGTAAAGTTTCCAGTTAAGATTATGAGCAAAGGACAGACCGAGGATATTTAGTGTGGAAGAGGGAGACAGTTGAGTGTCATTGAAGAGGACGGGATAGTTGTCTGGAAGATTGTGTCGAGTTGATAGATGTAGAATTGAGTTTTTGAGGCAATCAGAAATCTTAGAAAGATCAGAAGTCAGGCGTTCTGTAGCGTCCCTGAAGGATTCTTTGTCTCTGAAAGGACGTGGAGAGATGTAGGATGGTATCATCAGCGTAGGAGTGGATAGGGCAAAAAGTTTGATTAAGGTCATTAATGAATGATAGAAAGAGAGTGGGTGACACGACAGAACCCTGAGAAACACCACTGTTAATAAATTTAGGAGAACAGTGGCCATCTACCACGGCTGCAGTAGCACGGTGGGAATTTAGTTAGAGAGTGACTATTGAGTAAAAGCCAGATGGTGGAAAACTCGGAAGATTCGAGAGCGTGGGTACGAGAGCAAGTTAAGTCGTTGCGCACATAGACGCAACATCCACCTTTGGAAAGAAAATGAGGATAGAGAAAATAGGAGAGAACGGAGAAAGGGCTATTGTCAGTTGCCTCAGACAGCTGTGTTTCGGTGAGGAAAAGAAGATGAGGTTTAGTAGAGGAGAGGTGGTGTTCCACAGATTGAAAATTAGATGTAAGACCGCGAATGTTGCTGAAGTTAATGAAGAAAAAGTTGAGGGAGGTATCAAGACATTTTGGGTCCCTACCGAGAGAGCAGTCCGACCTGGGGACATTTCTGATCCCCCTCCCCAGAAGGGAACTCCGAGGTTGGATTTGGAGTCGCCATTTTGAATTTTGAATCTTAAGTGAAGTGTGTGTGTGTGTGTGTGTGTGTGTGTGTGTGTGTGTGTGTGTGTGTGTGTGTGTGGTAAGTGCATATATTTTTATGTGAAGAAGGAGAGTTGTCTTTAGAGGGCAGGCTGTGACTGTCCCCTTGAGCTGTGAAACAAAGGGAAACGCTCAGTGAGATCACAACTAGCTTTAATGGAAAGTTCACAGTACCCACTGAAGTAGTGCTATCAGATCACAAGTTCTTATATGCATTTACATATAGGAACTTGGCCTAGGGTAACAAAAAGATATGACAAAATGAAAAGCTCATTAAACCTTACGTAACAGTCAAAAAGGAAAATTTATGATTATGTCATGGTGAAGTGTCTCGAGACTTCACTCTTGATAAAGTTCAAGTGACAGGCAGGGGGAAATACAAATGTAGACAGTGAGTACCAGATTGACCAATAAAAGGGATAAAGACTGAAAATTCTGGCTGATTCCTGCATTGAGTTGAATTTTTGTATGAATCAACAATTTCCATTTTTGTACGAAAGACAACAGAGAAAAGGGATAAGTACAAAATAATTTTCAATTTCTAATGAATCTCTCGCATACTTCAGAAAAAAAACCCATAAAGGAATTCAATATAATTATCATTATCTTTCTGTAACAGAGAAAGATAACACCTAAAACAGTATACTATACGTATATAGGGAAAAACAAACAACATGTAACACATAAGACAATAATATATATATATGTATTTAGGTAGAAGTTGACTTAAAACATACACTTAGCTTATTACATGGTTTGATCATTGATAACAAAACGAAAAATCCGGCAACTAAATCGAGAATGTCTTGAAAAAATATATGTGAATACTTAATATAAAATATACTGTAACATGAGAGACAGAATAACTAAGCCAAGTTCGCAGTGCTGCAATACTGTGGCCCTAGTGAGGAAGGGAGGGCGGGGGAAGAGGATGTGCTGAGATGGAAATGATAATCGTGATACTAATGGTAATGACGATAATACTAGTAAATAATATATAAAAAGTATTTCTTTCAAACAAACAAACAAAAAAAAAAAAAAAAACAAGGATAATGAAAAATAGACAAAGACATTAGTTCTATAACATGCGCTCCTCCATTTATCTGCATCCCTTCCTGCCGCTTTCAGCTTAGTGGTCGAGGGAGTAACTGAGAGGAAGGGTAAGATTTTACTTATAGTGACACCCCAGGGCAGCGACGGCGGTGGTAGTGGTTACGACGGCGGTGGTAGTGGTTACGACGGCGGTCGGGAGAGAGAGAGAGAGAGAGAGAGAGAGAGAGAGAGAGAGAGAGAGAGAGAGAGAGAGAGAGAGAGAGAGAGAGAGAGAGAGAGAGAGAGAGAGAGAGAGAGAGAGAGAGTGTTACAAAGAAAAATCAATGCTACGGAATTATTGGTATATCTGTTTATGAACACTGAACATCAATATCATAACATCCATATCATTATTCAATGTTTATGTTTTAGGAGCGGCATTTATGGTCCTTTTCCACCGTACAGCTCCACACTGACACATACATGCGCACACACACACACACACACACACACACACACACACACACACACACACACACACACACACACACACACATATATATATATATATATATATATATATATATATATATATATATATATATATATATATATATATATATATATATATATATATACACACACACACACACACACACACACACACACACACACACACACACACACACACACACACACACACACACACTTTAATGCCTGTATCATACAGCTGCGGGAGGAGGAAGTTTCAAGTTTCTCCCAGGAACGTAAGACCTCTTTCACTTCTGCAGCAGTATGTGACTGCAAAGGTCACGTCCTGGTACAGCGCGCCTTGCACGTGTCCGGTGTACGGCCATCGGCAAAGAAGGATCTCCTTCTGCTGCTGCTGCCCCTGCTGCTGCTACTGCTGCTGCTGCTGGTTTGGTGAGAGAGGAGCGGCGCCTCTTACTGAGCTCCCGATACTGGTATGATAAAATTCAGAGTACACAATTGGCATGTGACAAAAATATGGCTTTAACACACAGCAAAGGAGCACATGTACAGCAGCCTTACTATTGTTGACTAATATAAACACTGCGAACAACAGTGAACATCGACGCCTAATGGGCAGGTGCAATATATTCACATCACCTGACGTGCTGGCACTCTCCCCTCATGCCCTCACGTCTTGCACTCTGCATTAATCTCCATGGATTCTAAAGCAATGCCATTGGTTGAGCGTGGAGTGAGTCGCCCGTTGATGTCTGTACATATTTACTGAACACTTGTATCCAGCGATGGTGTACATGGGCTGTAGCAAAATAACAAAACACTGCATGCACTGGACACAGAGGACGTCTAGTCACTTATTAGGCGGTGGCTAGTGTAGTTTCCTTTTGGATTATTCCATTAACCACCTGACTTAGCATTCCCTCCCACACACCCACACCCAACCACCCACCCACCCACCCACCCAGCCACACATACACACACACACACACACACACACACACACACACACACACACACACACACACACGTATACTGAGTTTAGAATACTGTACTACATACGAAATCAACTAAATTGTCCGAAGGGGCCATTCTTGAAACAGAATATACATAGTGAATCTTCAATTCTATTCATATATCTGAATTAGTTTTAATATCACGGGATGTATCTCAAGTATGGTCACGTGAGTGCCTTGTAATACGTATCACCGTGAGAAGAGAGACAGAGACAACAGAAAAAGAGACTCAGGGATAGTTAGCATTTTTATCCTCTGTTACTAATGACTATGTTGTTCTTTATTAAGGAAAAAATTGAAAAAAAATCTCGGTAATGAATTAACTTTGTGCACTTCAGTCAAACACAATGAAATACAAGATAAAATGTTTCATCTTCACGAAGGTACAACTGCAATAAGGACGAGTTGAAGCCATTACATGTAACTCGGTAGTTATCTACACGTCGCTTCTCAGACCATTGACTTCTCTATCTTTGAATCATTTCTAGAAAATTTGGTGCGTTTCCCTTTGACTGGTTCCTGGAAATGCCGTGATCCTAAGACAGTAATTGAGTTGCGATCTTTAATGAATGAATAACAAAGTCAGAAGAACTAGTCCCCCTCCCAGCCTGAGGTAGTGAGTCATGACATAAAGCAACTTTGAAACAAAAGGAAAGTAAGACTTATTAAGGGCAGAATTGAGAAACCCGCTATATACCATGGCGATAATGAGCTTCCTTTATGCTTCCGAACCTCAAGTAAAGGTGCGGGAGGAAGTTGGCTAGGAGGGGGACTTGCGTGAATAAGCATGCTGGAAAAGTGTTCCTGTTGGTGAGCATGGGAAGTATGTGGTGGTGTAATGCGTGTGTGTGATGAAAAGGACAGTGTGGTGTGGGGCGTGTGGTGGTGCTGCAGAGGCATGGGACCGGATGAGAGAGAGGTGGAGATTGGTGAAGAGAAGAGTGTAGAGTAAGATCTAGCGGTTGTGTTTTTTGGATGTGTGAAGTGAAGTTTTGTGAACGAAAATAATCCAAGAGTGCTTCTTTATTCTTAGGGGGCGGGGTGGAGAGGGTTGAAAGTTTACGAGGGTAAAAGAAATCCACTCCGCTCCGCCCTACTCCACTCTGGGCGGCTAGACTAGCAATACATTGAATAGAGGGAGTTTCCTCTATGGCACCAAAGTGTACGCTCTATTCATGCTGCACATCGACACACTGACTACCGCTAGCGTGCCCACTGGGTGCCTGCAGTGAGCACTGTCCAGGTACACATTTGAGAGAGAGAGAGAGAGAGAGAGAGAGAGAGAGAGAGAGAGAGAGAGAGAGAGAGAGAGAGAGAGAGAGAGAGAGAGAGAGAGAGAGAGAGAGAGAGAGAGAGAGAGAGAGAGAGAGAGAGAGAGAGAGAGAGAGAGAGAGAGAGAGAGAGAGAGAGAGAGAGAGAGAGAGAATAAAGCTATTTACATTATCATAATAGTTTTATGCTTAAGTTAGTATCGTTTTAGCCTGACGCAGAGCCCGCTGCTCCTGCTTTACTATACGTAATGCCTCAACAGGAATGCTCCACATTTAATGCTCTATTTATCTCTCAATTTCTAACCGAGTCTCGAACCATTACCCCCTCCCCCCACCCACTACTTGTACATTTGGTGGTTCGCAGTCTCCGTTTCACTTAAAGGACTAAGTACCCAGAGCACCGTGAACAGTTTGGACACACATGTTTACAAAGGTATTTTGTGCAACACGTGGTAGAGACAGCCGGCTCTATCTTCTGAGGTCGTCGCTATTCATCCACGTTGGTCTCCTCGCCTTGCTGTATCGAGACCCCAGAAGATGAATGTCGTCCCGCGAGGCTGTGCTTCGTATCATCTTGGGAATTACATCTAACGTGTCTAATTCTCCATAACAAAATGACCAACGCTTAGTTTTCCTGACAGTGACATCCCCGTTACAAGACGTATCATCAAAGTTTCCAGGCTTGGAGAAGGTGACATACGTGTTCCCGAGACCATCACCTCCTGCGTGGATTACAACATTCAGTGGCTCCTCTTGTCTCAAAAACTCCTGCTCAGCTGCTTCTTCTCCCTGGGTCCTGAGGAGCATCCTGCTGTCTGAATACTTAGTATCGATCATGCTTTTTATCACTGGCCTCTGAGAGCGGGTTCTCCTCACTGACTGCAGACAGCTTGGACTGGCCGGTGGGGATTCGCAGGAGCTGCTGAGAAATATGCTCCTCGTTTGCGGAAGTGTTGGAGGATACCGTGAGCCTGCCGATGAACTCTCCTGTCGTGGGGAAGATACAATGGTTAATTAAATATTTGAAGATGATCTCAGTAAGCTAACATTTAAACAATGAGAGCATCATGCAGGCAGACATGCTTCTCCGAGCGGACGAGTTAGCCCTCACCACAGCATGATTCGGCACAACACACACACACACACACACACACACACACACACACACACACACACACACACACACACACACACACACACACACACACACACACACACACACACACACACACACACACACACACACACACACACACACACACACACACACACACACGGTAGCCAGAGGACCGGGTTCGATTCCCCGGCCGGGTGGAGATATTTGGGTGTGTCTCCTTTCACGTGTAGCCCCTGTTCACCTAGCAGTGAGTAGGTACGGGATGTAAATCGAGGAGTTGTGACCTTGTTGTCCCGGTGTGTGGTGTGTGCCTGGTCTCAGACCTATCCCAAGATCGGAAATAATGAGCTATGAAGCTCGTTCCGTAGGGTAACGTCTGGCTGTCTCGTCAGAGACTGCAGCAGATCAAACAGTGAAACACACACACACCGCGTAGTGTAGTGGTTAGCACGCTCGACTCACAATCGAGAGGGCCGGGTTCGAGTCCCGGCGCGGCGAGGCAAATGGGCAAGCCTCTTAATGTGTGGCCCCTGTTCACGTATCAGCAAGTAGGTACGGGATGTAACTCGAGGGGTTGTGGCCTGGCTTTCCCGGTGTGTGGAGAGTGTTGTTGTCTCAGTCCTACCCGAAGATCGGCCTATGAGCTCTGAGCTCGCTCCGTAATGGGGAAGACTGGCTGGGTGACCAGCAGACGACCGTGGTGGTGAATTACACACACACACACACACACACACACAAAGGTCTGAATTACATTTATTCCTTTATATTAAATGCAGTAAACTCTACCAGAGACAGTACAACATGCATACAAGACAAGTCACTAGCGTCAGTAAGACAGTACAGTTAATTTGGAAATTTATTTGAAGTCACGATGTCTCAATGACAACGTGTTGGTGGCTGACACGCCCGCTGGAGATTATTCCTGACTCCATTCCGCAATGGGATGAGTGTCCCTAAACATCCTGAGGTATGACTATAATAGTTGCACACAATGACAGTACAAGGGTACTAGACGAAAAAACTACACAAAGATATGACTAGTCTACTTCTGAGTTGGAATAATTAAAGACAAGAAATGACTGAAAGGTTAAGCTACAGAAAAAAAAAATGCTTCCAAGTAGATATTTGACAGTGAATACTATAAATGATGACAATAACGATGGTAATATTGATGATGATGATGATGAATGATAATGATGATAATGGTAATGATGATACTGCTACTGCTATTTCTACTACTACTACTACTTACTACTACTACTACTACTACTACTACTACTACTACTATTACTAGTGTTATTACTATTAAGGATGATAACTATGAAAATTATGAGGATAATGGCAATAACGATAATAATAACAATAATAATAATAATGATAATAGTAATAATAATAATAATAATAATAATAATAATAATAATAATAATAATAATAATAATAATAATAATAATAATAATAATAATAATAATAATAATAATAATAATAATAATAATAATAATAATAATAATAATAATAATAATAATAATAATAATAATAATAATAATAATAATAATATAATAATAATAATAATAATAATAATAATAATAATAATAATAATGATAATAATAACAATAATATTAATAATAACAATAATATTACTAGTAGTAATAGTAGTAGTAGTAGTAGTAGTAGTAGTAATAGTAGTAGTAGTAATAATAATAATAATAATAATAATAATAATAATAATAATAATAATAATAATAATAATAATAATAACAATAGTAACAACAATAATAATATTTTTCAGTATCATTAACCTGAAGACATACAGATGAAAAACAATGAAATCTTAAATGCGTGTAGTGTGTAGAAAGCTTTCAAACACATGAGAGGGGTTCGTGATGTAAGCCAGGCACGGAACAACCAGCCATCCCCACTCTCTCTCTCCTTCGTGTGTGTGTGTGTGTGTGTGTGTGTGTGTGTGTGTGTGTGTGTGTGTGTGTGTGTGTGTGTATGCTGTACATGCTTATACCTAGAAGCTGAAATTTATTCAGCTTATCTGAAGCTGAAGGTTAATTGTTTCTTCATCGTTCTTCTGTGTTGTGGTTAGGAACGCATGAGTGAAGTTATGAAAACAAATGATGAACAGGTGACATTGGTAGGGATCTGAATGATGAGAATAATGTCAGTGATGAAAATGAAAATGATGCAGAGTTTAAGGGATGCAGATCATAGGTTGTGAATGTCACTTGACGGATCAACGGAGCAGGATGGAGGGCAAGTAGTAAGGAAGGAAAGAGGAAGAGCCACCAACACAACACATTACAGCCTACACAAGGACAACGAGAGGAAGGTGGTCGCTACCTTCATAATTAGAGGCATATCTCGCCGGGCGTAGCCCCTACCCTTGGCTGGGCCTGCAGCAGACAAAACATCACGTTTCAATATACATACAGCGTCTAACGGAGGACAGAGAGGCTGGAGACGATCAAAAGTTAGTGTGCGGAATGAGACAGTTGGCAGAAGACTCGTCGGTGAGGAAAGAAGTAAGCAATACAGATGGCACAGAGAGAATGAGAAAGAAGATGAGGCTGGAAGTTTGTGAGAAGATACATGAAAACATTATATACACAGTTTCTCTGTCATCCTATAGGCACCGTAAAATTAATCTGGAATCTCATTCTCTCACACAAAATTTCACCAGTCTTTTAAGCGAAACAAAGAAAATAATGTTTCTACTGTTATAATTTTTTTTTTAACTAATTCTACTTATGTAAGACTTTATAATGACTAGATTGCTTATTATTGGCAGATTGGCAGGGGGATCTGACAAGAGTTGTGACATAGGGATATGACGTGGCAGCGAACATATCCAGCCCGTTCGGCTGTTGTGCACATCCTGCGCCGGGATGTGCACAACAGAAACTCACCAGGTGGTTAGTCGCAGTAATAAAATGAAGAAGGTTGAAAAGTGAGTGAGATCATCATCATCATCATCATCATCATCATCATCATCATCATCATCATCATCATCATCATCAGAGAGAGAGAGAGAGAGAGAGAGAGAGAGAGAGAGAGAGAGAGAGAGAGAGAGAGAGAGAGAGAGAGAGAGAGAATGGAGGTGAGACTGAACCCTATCCTCCTCTCGGCATCACATGTAGTGAGCTACCATTGTTATTTATGAATAGATAGCACACAATACCTTATTCAGCCAACAGTGCGATAACCAAGCATTGTGCAAGAGTGCGCGGTGAACACGCCACGCTTGCGTGAGAAGCGTGATACCACCAGAAGCAAAATCTTAGCTGTGTACACCACCGAGTGAATGCCCCGCCGAGGAATTCCGTGACCTCGACTGATGAGTCTCCCACGCAAATAATTTGAGCGAAATAGAATATTCGTTATTCAGATGTAGTGACCATTGCATACAAAGTAATTTCTGCAAGAATACACAAATGAGAGCTTTACCATTTTTCTATTACCAATATTTTGTCTTTTATTGAAATACAAACTTTGTAGAAGTGTATATGTTTGTAAAGGTTTCGAAATGAGATATCAAAATAAAGTTTGATGGGCAACTGCTGTAAGGAATATAATTATAAGAAAAGAGTATACAAAGAAAAATTCAGAAAAATGATTCTCAACTTATGTTCTCATGTCGGGGGCTGATAGCTATCTTCCTCAGTGATTTGTATGGCGCAGAGCAAGATTTTGTGCGTAGGCATGCATTTTTGGTCCATTTTGGGTCGAACCGGCGAGCGGGGTACACACCGGCGGGGCATTCATCTTGTACAAACCCTTACATACAGTTAGTTAGGCGTGACACTCACCTTCCACGTTAGACTAGACAATATGTTTGAAATATTCCTTGTTTGGGGGATGAGAGAGAGAGAGAGAGAGAGAGAGAGAGAGAGAGAGAGAGAGAGAGAGAGAGAGAGAGAGAGAGAGAGAGAGAGAGAGAGAGAGAGAGAGAGAGAGAGATGAATACAAACCTTACGTATAAAATGATGATGTACTATTGCTAAAATCCTACAGTGCATTTTACTTATATATATATATATATATATATATATATATATATATATATATATATATATATATATATATATATATATATATATATATATATATATATATATATATATATATATATATATATATAGAGAGAGAGAGAGAGAGAGAGAGAGAGAGAGAGAGAGAGAGATATATGACAAAAATAGAGGAAGGAAAGAAGTAATAAGAAGACGGAAAAAAGAAACTAACGAAAGGACGAGACACAGAAAAGAGCCCCATCAAAAAATAAGAATAAACTACGTAATTGTGAAGGAGGAAGGATAGCAAGAAAGAAAAGAAAAAAGAAAAAAAAATAACAGGAAGGATCAGAACTATTAGAAATATCAGCAACTATACAAGAGATAAAGAAGAAAGATCAGCTGCTAATAGTGCCATCAAACAGCGGAAGAAGAAGAGAGGTGACAGTGAAGAGAAGTACTAACTGGCTACGGCGCTATTGTCAGCTATCGAACTCTTCCATCACTGTCCTACCATTGTTACTCTGTGAGGTGTGCGAGGAGGAGCGGAGGGAGTCGGTCAGAATACCTCGGCTAGGTGAGCTGTGGAGGTGAGGACACAGGTAGGTAACCAGTTTCCTCAGGTGCTTTCTGCCGTAGCGTCTGTTACGGCGGAACAGCACGTACATACACCTGGAAGAGGAGGAATTAACAAGTCAATGTCATGGTAGTTTTGGTAGCAGTGGTGGTATACTTGAGGTCGAATTTGAGAAAATAACTGTATTTCAAACTCCCCATCCACTATATAATGAGGAACAGATACCAGGTGAACTTAAGGTTGAAAAAAGTAGCTTTATTATCATGCATATTGCTGAAACTGTGTTTACTGCAGCTTCAGAGAAATTCAGCAGATGCTAGATGCTCAGAACACCATCCTCAACCACCAGCCACCCTCTTGTAGCTTTCAAACACGTTCCTCTATGCTTTTATTCGGTTCCTCGCATTCACAACGCTGCCTGCTAATATCTTTGTTCCTCTCTCAACTCGCCTAATCACTTCCTTCGCCATTCCGTCCAGTATCTTTGTGTTTCGTCCCGTCCCTCCTTGCCCTGCCCCGAACCCCGTCACATGTCTCCCGCAATCCCCCGTTCATTCCTATCAGTGTTAAGGCTCCTCCATTAGCCACACCCAACTGTCGCCTCGTTCCACGCTACTCGTACTGTCAAAGGGTCATCAGAGGCCATAAAGAAGGTAGATAATGCGCTTCG
>NC_059297.1:15518176-15543176 GCF_017591435.1 Portunus trituberculatus
GCGTGCTTTGGGATCCGAGGGGTCTCCAAGCGCACGGGTTCGAATCCTGTCCACGGTCCGAGTGTAGGTTGGGCTTCCTCACTCGGGGCAACGGTTTCCTAGCGGGTGGGGTTTGAGATAGGAGGTGCCCCCAAAAGTATCCCCTTTAGCTCATAAATTCCCGTGAAAAGCCCACATGGTATAAAAAAGAAGTAAAGAGGTCTTCTCTATTGAACACGTTTTATTCATCTATCTGTTTTTACGACGGACAATCAAAATCAAAAGTAAATAAATGGCAAGGAAAGGACATAAATTTATAGGAATGTTTGACTTATATCACCAGTGTAGGGGTCAAATACTTCATAAACACTAGAGTACTATTCCCGAGCTATTAGTAAACATCATTATCTATTGTACTCTATCTAATTCCGTAATTCTGTGCCGTAGCGCCATACCGTAAGCAAAGATGACGTAGGCGTATACGCGATCCACCAGCTCAGTGCCGAAGCGGTAGCGCACACAGTGGGGCGTCAGGCTCTCATCGTACCACAGACCAAAGCCGACGAAGGGGCCGCACACCATCATCAGCGTCACCACCCACAGGATGAGGATGGTGCGGCGTATCACCGAGTGTGTCACGTGCTGGGGAGACAGGTGAGCTGACGTAAGCGGAGAGGTTGTAGTAACCCTATAGTGAGTACAACACTGCCTAAAGCCGAAAAAAGAAAAGGTCAATATAATTAAAAGGAAATTAACAAAAGCACGAAGAGTTGTAGGATCCTTGCATTAAATACGTAAGTACATTTTATAAAAATGGAAGGAGGAAACAAGGTCTATTAGAAACGAAGAAACAAACACAAAAAAGAAAGAAGGATGAAACAAGAACCATTTCAATCTAAATCAGCTATTCTATTATTGAATTATGATATTCAACATAATAGCAATTCTACCTTAAAAGAAAAAAAAAAAAAACCAGACACAGACATAAACCAAACAGAAACAAGACACAGAAACAAGAAGCACAAGACAAACTAATAAAGAAAGAGAGGGAGAAAAAAAAAAAAACACTCCAACTTCTCACTCTCGGATAAATGAACGGATGAGTGAGGGCCAGCCAGCGCTCCACTGCCATCACGAGGGCCACGCATCCAGATCCCAGCCCAAAGGCGCGAAACACAACCCTCGACGCACACAGCCATTTCTCATTGAGGTTCTCGACGTAGAGACTGACATGCATCTGTACCAGCATTCCCAGCAGTGCCGTCAGGTCGTTTCCAACCAGACACCGAAGCATGAACGTCTGCAAAGAAAAGCAAGGGAAGATTGGTGAAGTGTGTGTGTGTGTGTGTGTGTGTGTGTGTGTGAGAGAGAGAGAGAGAGAGAGAGAGAGAGAGAGAGAGAGAGAGAGAGAGAGAGAGAGAGAGAGAGAGAGAGAGAGAGAGAGAGAGAGAGAGAGAGAGAGAGAGAGAGAGAGAGAATTAGGTATACCAACATACACATACACACACAAAAAGTTTTTTTTGCCACACTAAGGGTCGCTATAGATAAAATATATATGTACAAATATTGCATTGCGATTAATACAAAATGTGTCACAGTTTACAGATCACGTGCATTCCATTTATAATTTGAACACAGCTGGATATCATCAGTCAATATTGGAATTATTAATATTATTCATCTATAATTTCATTTACAAATTGATATGAAGCAAATTATTGACCTGTCATATCCGGTTTCACACACACACACACACACACACACACACACACACACACACACACACACACACACACACACACACACACACACATTAGTATCAGTAGGAATCTAGATATTAATATTCTATTGTATTTTATTGTATATATTATAAAATTGTTATTGTTTTTCCATTTCTTCTTCTTTTTACCTAAATACATAACAAATACACACACACACACACACACACACACACACACACACACACACACACACACACACACACACACACACACACACACACACACACACATACACACACACCTGCTTCCTGTATCGCTGTGTCTCACTTCTTGAAATGATGCACAAAGCTGCCATATTGCTCACGATGCCTATCACGTACAGCACCGTGATGAAGATTTGCACAGGCAGCGGCAGGTGGCGCCCCAAGTCCTTCCCTGACACCTGAGTATTGGTGCTGCTAATGTTGCCCACTGCATCACCTGGAAAAGGGAGAGTAAAAGCGTCATCATGAAAATATTGATCAGAACGTTTAGGCATTTAACCCTTTCATTGCTGAAGTATGTTTGGTGTAATTACCTCAACATCGTAAACAAAAGGGCGCTATGTCACAACCAGATTGAGTTTATAGATATCAATAGTTTCAATAACTTCGTGAAACAATTGCAAGTTGATCGCAGAGCTTTGATAATTATAATCCTTACATTAATAAATCATGTTTCTCCTCATTATCTCAAGTTTTCAGTCACTTAGTTTTGTCGTTCAGTCTCTCAATTAAATAGTCTTGTTTCTCCGACCTTCAAATAATTAATCTTTATTGACAGTCAGGAGTCTGTAGTCAATAATAGTGAAAGTTAATGAAGCTTTACAACAAATACGAGAACTAATTCATGGGAGCTTAATGTATATGTTTTGAAAAACATTTATATTACAAGTTACATAAGTCAAGAAGGAAGTTTTGAATATGGTGGTTTAAAGTAACATAAATGACTGTCTTCAAAGCCTAAGCATAACGTTCCCCCTCCCCCTCTCTCTCTCCTTCTCTGTCTGTCTGTCTGTCTGTCTGTCTGTCTGTCTGTCTGTCTGTCTCTCTCTCTCTCTCTCTCTCTCTCTCTCTCTCTCTCTCTCTCTCTCTCTCTATCGTGTATAATGAGAAAGAAGTGCATCATATGGCCACAAGCTGAGGACAATCTCGGGGCGTTGGTCTGATCAATGACCTTCAAAGGGACGAGTGCACAAGTCCCGTGTGTGTGTGCAGGCCCATTGTCGTTTAGTGTCACTTGTGAGGAAACTGGTATCATTATCAGCATTCATAACACCAAAGCGTCAGTACCATCAATCCACGAAAATTAGCGACAACAATAAAAACATCAACAACAACAACAAAACAGAACCAACAAAAATGATAATAATAATAATAATAATAACAACAATAATGATATATAATAATAATAATAATAATAATAATAATAATAATAATAATAATAATAATAATAATAATAATAATAATAATAATAATAATAATAATAATAATAATAACAATGATAACAACAAAATATATAACAAAGAATGCAAAACAATACATCAGTGCAATTCTGCTTGACAAGACGTACGCAAAACTGCATGATACAAACACCGGGAACATCACAGCATACTAGGGTAGTGACCATAATCAACGCTACCGGTCACAATGATCTTAATAGCATAAGTGTCAAGGTGTCGTATCCAGAAACACTGAAGTCTCTCACCACCACTTCTAAGGCCACGGAGATGACTGGTCGAGTTCTGAAGAGAGTATTTCCTTTTAATAATGGTGAAATCACGTTAATTTGTCGCTACAACCATTAAAACACACTGAAAATTCCGGTGTTCCTTTAACTAGAACTTTTTCAAATAGTGTTAGTGAGTCGTAGAAGTGTTTTAGAATTAGAAGCTAGCATTCAATTAAAACAACAACAAACAACAGCAACAACAACAACACCACCATCAACAACAACGACACTATCCCTTCAACTCGTTCAATATCCTTTGTGGCTCTAATGACGCGACAACACAGGGAGATAAAAAAATTTGTTACTGCTGCTGCCACCAAAAAAAGAAAAGGTATTTGTGGGTCCGCTTGTGCTGATAATGACCACGTTACTCCTCTCCCTCCACTTTCCAGTATTATCGTCATCCAGTCCTTTCTCTCACCTCCCCGCTCTCTCCATCCAGCCTTTCCCCAACCTCTCTTTTCCTTTTTCTTCCTCCTCCTCCTCCTCTTCTGAAAGATCCCCAGGTTAAGAAGTATTTAGTAAGAAGACTGTCGTAACTATGTAAATCTAATGAGCCCTCCGAAGTGAATATCAGGAGGTGAGTTAATACAGCTATTTAACCCCTTCAGTAGCATGGCTCGTTTTCATGTTCATTCTGCTGACTATCTGGCGATTTTATACAGCTTCAGAAACTCGTGCGGGGATTAAACAAGTAAAGACTCTGGACCATTAATTTGCTACTACTACGAGTACCATCACCACTATTATAATAACTACTAGAGATACTTGTATTACAACAACAACAACAACAGCAACAATAACAACAGCAACAAAATCAAAAATAATTGCTCTAACTACTACTACTACTACTTCTACAACTACTACTACTACTACTACTACTACTACTACTACTACTACTATATAGCATCCCATCTTCTACTCCTACCACCACCACTCCCGCCTTCACTACGTGTCACTATGCCTCACCAGTCATGTCTGTGAAGATGGAGGAGTCATCGGTGTGTTCGGCAGCCTCGCGCACCAGAGAGGCGGCTGTCGTCACCAGGTTCTGGAAAAAGGTGCCTGATATCTCCTCCTTCAGACCGGGCCGCGGCGTCATCCTGGAGGGAAGAGAAGCAGTAATGAGAGCAATGGAAAGATAAGAGAGATAACAAGGATACATAGCAAGAGACAAAACGAGGAGGGAGGAGACAAAAGATGAAACGAAATAGAAAGAGAGAGAGAGAGAGAGAGAGAGAGAGAGAGAGAGAGAGAGAGAGAGAGAGAGAGAGAGAGAGAGAGAGAGAGAGAGAGAGAGAGAGAGAGAGAGAGAGAGAGAGAGAGAGAGAGAGAGAGAGAGAGAGAGAGAGAATGAGAGAGAGAGAATCATTGTGTGTGTGTGTGTGTGTGTGTGTGTGTGTGTGTGTGTGTGTGTGTGTGTGTGTGTGTGTGTGTGTGTGTGTGTGTGTGTGTGTGTGTGTGTGTGCACGCCAGAGCACCTGTATGTTGCATGTACTTATAAAAGTGCTCTTTTTCACTGATATGTTTAACATCCCTCTCTCTCTCTCTCTCTCTCTCTCTCTCTCTCTCTCTCTCTCTTTCCACTTCTCACATATACGCAGCATCACATCCTACATGTGACTCTTAACACATTTTTCTCTCTACGAAGGTCCCTCATCTCCGCAGCATCACTTAGCCTCACTCCTCGTGTTACCCATTACCTCGTCTCCAGTCAGTGACTTCGTCCATCCCCAGACCCTGCACAGACATTCCTTGTCAACAATCTCCAGCATCCGCAATATAGGATGAAAGAGGAACTCAACGAGTTGTCTATCATGATTCTTTACTTTTCTCCATCTCCTCCTCCTCCTCCTCCTCCTCCTCCTCCTCCTCCTCCTCCTCCTACTACTACTACTACTACTACTACTACTACCACTACTATTACAACAACTACTACTACTACAAATGCTATTAGTACTACTACCAGTATTACTACTACTGCTGCTGCTACTTCTACTACTACTACTACTACTACTACTACTACTACTACTACTACCACTACTACATGATAAAAGGAGAAAAACCTACAAAAAGAGAAATCCATAGAAATAAACTGACATCTACTAATTAGAGGCTTGGAAAGTGAGAGAAGAAAGACAAGGGAAAAGAAGAGAAGGAAATGAGCGAATAAGAAAGTATGTAAGTTTATCATGAAAAGAGGGCAAACAAAACAAAACACTGAAGGTGAAAGGGCGGAATACAAAAAAAAAAAAAAAAAATTGTTTGACTGTACAGAACAAACGACGGGAAAGAGAACACGACAACAAAAGAACATTAAAAATAGTGAAAGGCAGATTCGGTTTCGATACAAAGTTTCAGGAGAGGATGTAGGCACACACCACTCCCAATACCCCTTCCTTCACCACCACGAGAAAGAAAAAAATAATAAAAATAAAGAAACTGGAGAGACACAAGCAATGGGACAGTATCGTACAGCAAAAAAAAAAAAAATAAAATAAATAAATAAATAAATAAACACGAAACGGAAAATCTTTGAAATAATAAAATACAGAAAAAAAAAAATATATATATGAAGGGTGAGAAGAAAGCACTGCATAGTTTCCTCTCTCTCAACCAGCTAACGTCACTCAGAGAACCTCAAAACACCAGTAACAAACCCAGCTAATCAAGGGAAACGAGGAGGTAGAAGAACAAAAAAACGAGTCGAAGGAGGAGGACGACGACGAAGCAGACTAGTTAGAAAAACAGGATGAACAACAACAATAACAAGAACATTAACAATAACAACAACAGCAACAACAATAACTAGATGAGACGAAATAGGTAGAGGAGAAAGCAGAATAAGAGTAAGAGGAAGAAGTTGGAGGCGATAAAAGAAGAAAAGGAGAAAGAGAGAGAGAGAGAGTTTAAGAAGAAAAGATGGAAGAAGAAGAAAAGGACAAGATGGAAGGAAAATCTATTGAAGGAGGAGGAGAAGGAGGAAGAGGAGGAGGAGGAGGAGGAGGAGGAGGAGGAGGAGGAGGAGGAGGAAAAAAAAAGAAGGAAGCTGAAGAAGAGGAGCAATAGAGGCGAGAGGCGAAGAGAGGCGAGAGGAGTAGGAGGAGTATAAGGGACCATGGGTTGGGATGTGAGTGGGTGGGAGAGAAGGCAGGAGTGAGGGGCCTCTCGGGTGTTGCTTGGGAGTGTCCATGTCATCCCTTGCTTCCCGTAACTAAGGCTACCCTTCGCCATTAGGCTCATAAGCACGGGAGCCAACTTCATAGCAAGTCCCCGCGAGACCTTCCTTAGTCGAGGCGGTGATGGTGGTGGTAGGTGTTGGCGGCGGTAGTGGCGGTGGAGGGGCAGGGCTCAGTTCAGATAAGTTATATCACATCGAGGCGTAATACGAGAAGCGGAAGGAGTGGCTTTGAGACTCCCACATGACAATTATTCCTGTTATTAAATATACATCGTGTTGAAGAGGAGGGTTGGACTAACTGGCTATGTGTTTTCTGAGTCAATATTGTTTAAACGCTCGTATGTTCAGTTAAAGTGTGTTGACATGACTAAAATCCGTGTTTACCCATTAGATTATGATTTATGTGAGGCTCAGGGAGTGACTAGTCTTGCTGTGCTGTTTTGGGGGACGGCAGGAGGAATGGTCGTGGTGGTCATGTGGTGCTGGTGATGGTGTGGTGTTTGTGGAGTGATATAGGTTAATCTTGTATGGTGAAGTATGTTGTTCGGTGGTGGTGGCTTGCAGAGCTGTTGATGTGGTGTGAAGTGTACATGCGGAGGTGTGGTGTGGTGTAATGGTGGTGAATGTGGTAGTCTGCATGCAGGCATCTGATGTGGTGTGGTGCTGATTTTGGTAATGGTGGTGATAGTGACGGAGCGTAAACAGAATGAGAATGAATATATCCCTTTTTGTATTTCTCTTCTTCACACACACACACACACACACACACACACACACACACACACACACACACACACACACACACACACACACACACACACACACTGCGTAGTAGGGGTTAACACGCTCAGCTCACACACTCAAGAATGCACGAATTGAATCCCGGACGCGGAGAGGCAAATGGACTATCTTATTAATGTGTTGCTACTGTTCCCTTGGTAGCAAGTAGGTACTGATTGTAACCCGGTACTGATTGTGACCCGGATGGCTGTGACTACCCTGGCTTCGTGTATGATGTGTGAGTGGTCTCAGTCTTATCCAAAGATCGGTCAGTACGAACTCTGATCTCTTTCCGTAGGGGATGACTGGCTGGGTGAATTACACACACACACACACACACACACACACACACACACATAAAAGCACGCACGCACAGTAAAAGTCCACAAAGAAAAATTCCTTCCACAGTACACTTCCTTCCTTTCATTACTACACTCCTCGTCTTCGTGTGTTTTTCATTTACCATCAAAGTAAAAGGAAAATTAAAACGATCAGAAGTCAATAATTACCTTTACACTTGGATTTGACTGCGAAGGACACGTAATGATAAATGAAGGGGGGAAACTTAGCTACTGTTACCGCTGTACATAAAGAAGGAAAAAAAATATGAATAGACAATATAATCCTCACGTTTGCCCTTTGTTGCGTAGGACACGGAATAATAAATAATGTGAGAAAACTGGCTGTTGTTGCCACGATATATATAAGAAGGGTTTATGACTATCAGTGCATTATGTTTACACTGGTTCGGTGTTTTGGTAAGCAAGAGTAAGAATGGTGGCGTCTAAGTCTTCCCTCCTTCACACCACAGATAAGCTCATAATGCCGAGCTTGTGTGCATGCCAATATCAACTTACTCCCTCTCCATCTCTCCTTCTCTCCTCTCTCTCTCTCTCTCTCTCTTGGTGCATAAAACATCTAGTAATTTGCCGAGAGAACATTTAGTATGCCTTCAGAAATGCGGTATTTTCATGCGCCTTTGATGACCCGGCTTCTTTCAACACCTTTGTGCTCCTTTCATCCTCACTCACGTCTCGGCACGCTTAAGGCAAAATTATCTCGGTCACCGCTGCGTCCTCCAGTCATCAACCTTAGTGCTGGGTGATGAATGCGAGATATTGCACGCCTACCCCCACACATACACACACACGTGGCAAAAATTACGATGAAGTGTCCTTTTAACCTTTACTTCCTCCAATCCCCTTTTGCTTCTCTTTCTCGTTCTTCTTTTCCTCCTCCTCCTCCTCCTCCTCCTCCTCCTCTTTGTGAAAATAAATTGAGCTTATACAAAAGGAGACTGAGAAGTGTCCTAATAAGTCAAAGTTTTATTGAGGATCTGACATCATTAACGCAAATGATTTTCACAATCAAGCAATAAAAGGTTACCAGAAATATCGGATTTAAGGATGGTGGTAAGATAATCAAATATAATGACTCTAAAATGCTTTCCTTTAGTAATATAATGGTAACATTTAGAGACCTAGCTGCATAAACTGTAGACAACAATATTATTCAAATAGACAAACACTGACTAGATGAATTCCTACCCAGCAATCCACAATGCACATTTCTATCTCTCCGGCGCAAACATTCCAGGAATTGTAACATTAGGCGTTGATATGATTAATTTGAGCAATAACAGTGTTTATTCTTTACTGTTATAATACCAGTATCTTTGTAGTAAAACGCACAACCCAACCTTCGCCTCTGCCCTCCTGTTTACATGAAGATTAAAGTGTTAGTCAATGTACTTTCCACAAATAGATTGGTAAGTCTAGCCGGTGTCGTTTGTACTTGGGTTTTTACTTTTATATCTTACTACTATTACTACTACTATTACTATCACTACTACTACTACTACTACTACTACTACTACTACTACTGCCATCCTTGTTACACGCATCCATTCCACTCTCGATGCTGTTAATACTTATCTCTTATCAATTTTAGTCCTTTTTATATTTTCTCCTCTTGTAAAAAAGCTATAGCAGTGAAAGTAAAGGTACATGCTGCCTACAAATATATTCTTTTTATATCTATGCTTTTTACATAATGAATATTGGCTTTGTTTATTATACTCAGTTTGTTCCATAATTGTACTGTATTGCACCAATTTTGTCACGCCCCATTTAACGTCCATTTTAATTTTCCCAGACTTTTCAACTTTTCCCATCTATCCTCAATTTTTCCTCTTCTTAAACCTTTCAATTTCACGGATAATACTCTCCAATTTCTCTCTCTCTCTCTCTCTCTCTCTCTCTCTCTCCACGACTCTTTTCCTATCTTTCACTACTCTTCATTCCTCTTTCCTCACATTCCTCACCTTCCACAACCATCGAGACAAACACGTTACTTTCCCTCTTAATATGACTTCCGCAATATTACGTTAGTTTCCTATTTTCCCTTATCCTTCACTAACTTTTTATGAGTCTGCATTTTTTACTCTCTCCTCACCAGTTCCATACTTCGTAATTCCTCCTCCTCATTTCCTACCAATAGCGTTTCTTCAACACTTGCAACTCACCATTGAGATTCGTAGCTTTCCACTCTCGCTATATTTAACTCACACTTCACAATCCAATACTCTTTATTAACTCTCTAAATTCTGACTCCTCCCCCTACCAAACCTCTTCTAAACTCTACAACTCTGCTCTCATATTCATAACCTTCGCCCTCCCCTCTAAGAACTATTCATAAGCCAACAGTGCCCGTCTACTCTAAGAGATCGATGCCACATTTCAGTTTAATGCGGTTTATCAGCTGACACGTCTCCTCCAAAGCGTCTCCTTCCCTATGCAGCAAGTCAGCCTTGGTCTGTCACCTCAGCTTAGTTCAACCCGCTGAGGAGCACCACGTGTTTGAAAGCCTCGAGTGTCCCTGAGATGTCGGTCCTTAAATGTAACATCTGGAGGGACTGCTGAGTAAGTGAAGTGAGGAAGATCTGGTATTGTGTCACCATATTAGTCGAAAATCGTTAAGTTATGTGAAGAATGAAGGAAGAGGAGACGTAATTAGCTTTACCACTTTACATTTTCTAATGAATTTTTTATGTATACTTTTCATTGCTTTATTCTCTACTTCGATGCCTGAAAGGTCTCTTGAAGCTCCAGGTACAAAGCATTGCCTTGATATTGCTAGAGAAGAAAATCGGAAAAAAACAGTGTTTTCATTCTTTGTTTTGTGTGAGTTGATTCCCTCATCACACAGAGGGATGGGTGCCAGGAAGAACATGATATTAGTCTACACAGAGGTTTTTCATAACATTCATTTGTACTTGTCTTCTTGTCTTTTATAGTCCTTCATATCTATACAAAATTTACTCTTATTGCGTACAGTGTAAGGGAACGAATTGGAAGAACTTGCACACATACTTATAGAGTGCTACTTATTTTTTCCTTTCCTTTTCTGTAAATAAGATCTGTTTCACGCTGATACAGTATAATTTGATCGGTCGACGCCTTAGAATGTAAATAAAATCTCGCAAAAATAAAATAAATGTATTGTTATTTAATCTCGTAGTATGTGTCTATATTTTGTTTGTTTGTTTGTTTGTTTTTGTTGTTGTTGTTGTTGTTATTTATTGCAACTGTACCTTGAAAATCTTATAAAAATGTTGATAAACTAGTCACAAATGCAACTATTTCTTTAACTGTTCGCTAATTATTCATTATTTCAGATAAAAAAATTTCTTCCTGTAATATTTTCTCTTAGTGTGTTTGGCATTGATTCATAATTCTATTCTATTCCTTTATTCATTTATTTATTTCCAACATTTTATGCTTGACTGAGTGATTATCATTTCAGAATTATTTTAACGAGTATTTCATATTTTCAAATGTTTGCCTTTGTGTGTTTTAGAAATTCACTCATTCTGTTCAGACTGCTAGGTATTGGTATGCTTTTTTTTTTGTATTCTTCTTGATTAGTATCCATCCTTTTTTTTTTTTATCGAGCTTAGGATGCTGTCAAATCTAATGCATCATGTTTACCATACAGTTTTCCATATGTTTTCTTCTTTTTCTCTTTCAACATTTACTTTTATATTCTTTGTCTGTAGACTATTATTCTTCCTCATTCCGTTTGTGTTGTTTCAAGTGCATCCTCGTCGAACAACCAATTCAATTTTCCCGGTATCACAGACTGCTATTGTGGCAAACATACAGTAATGACCCACGTGCTCAACCAGTCACTTAGAAAATAACAATATAGTAAATCCATTCACTTGTATCAACTTTTCATTACTTTTGTCGATTTGAGCAGGTACACTCTTATCATTCCAGTCTTTATGAACCTGAAAACGTTGCAATGTAACACCAAAACAACTCTATATCTCTGAGTGAAATGAATAACAAATGAATATTATTCATTGAATATTATCTAGTGCAGCAATTCATAAAGAATTGAGATTTATTTTTCGCCTTTGTTTTTAGAAAAATCAGGTATGATGATATACATACATTATCTTGAATAGCAGTTGAAAAGATTATTTATTGCCTCCGAACATTTATCTGATAAATAAATAAGTAAAAAAGGTTGTGGTAAATCTCCATTCACCCTCACTCTTTAATAATATAATAATATCCAAGAGTATCCTTCCATGACATTTATCAATGAAGTGTTACAACGTAAGTAAGTATAAAGGAAGGGACTCCAGGTTGAAGGATGAGCAGAAACTGTCAAGTTTACTCGGTACTGGACAACGCAATTTCCTTTCTGTTACGCAGTTTCTTGTTCGCTGCAGACCCCTAGTTTTTCCCGGAAACAATATTTACATACGATATTTAAAATATTCACGGTTGTAGCCTCCAGTGCTTGTCCTCACCGACAACAGTAAAAATATTATCTAAAAATGCGAGAATTCTGATTTTGTAGTATTAAAGTTGCATTTTCATTTATATTCAACACTCACATGTGACACAAACTGTTTTCATTTTATAATTCTCATTGCAGAATAAAAACTGAATCTCCTTTACATGACATACATTTTAAAAGAAGAAAAGAGCGTAAGCTGCACGAAAGCCCTCAAGCCAAAATACAACACGTGACAGTCCCTGCATGAAACGAACCTCCAAATCGTCACCATGAAATTCATCTAATCTTTACTACTATATTCATCAAGAGGGAAAGAGAGAAAAAATAATAAGTAAACATAAACTGTAAACTTCAAACGTACCCGGAAAAACACAGGATATTATGGAACGTCACAAGTTACGTGTATTTCTTAATGTACCTATTGTGCTCGCCAACACGTCAGTCTGCCAGGTGGTGTCCTTCACAGGCGGGTTTGCAGGGCCGGGTTGACTACTTCCTTCTTCCCTCACAACGCCGCACCACTCCCCTGTCCCCTGTCCTCACCTCCCCACCTTTGAGACTGCCCTAAGATTAAGTTACGCGTCGTCTCTTCCGATGTGGTCTGGGCCAGTTTCATCTTTTCATTTTCTGCTTCACTTTCCGCTGGTGTGATATGCACGGGATGAAATGGGAAGGAACGAAAGGTGGAGGTGTAGGAAGTGGAGGTGAAAGAGGAGAATGACAAGAGAGATGACAGAGGAGGAGGCGGAGGGAAGGAAAAGAAGAGAGGATGGAGAGAGAGAGAGAGAGAGAGAGAGAGAGAGAGAGAGAGAGAGAGAGGTGAGCGAGAAAGCTTATTTTTAACATTTTTCTTGCTCTCTCTCTCTCTCTCTCTCTCTCTCTCTCTCTCTCTCTCTCTCTCTCTCTTAACTTTCTGGATGGCAATTCTTGGATTCTGCAGATGCCAAGTCATATACTAAGAAGACACACCTCTTACTTTCCTTTTAATTTTCTTTTTATTCCTCTTCATTTCTCTCATCTCCTCCATTTCATCTATATTCTTCTTTCTGTCTTTTCTATCACGTTATCTTATTTTCTTCTATTCCATATTTCTTCCACGTAATGAATGATAAAATCTCTCCTTACTTCTTCATTTTTCTTTTACCTCTCTTTTCCCTTTCTTATTTATTTGTGGTTAAAATAATTCCCACAACAATCGAGACTTTCACAAACTATTTTCTTACCATTATATCACTTCACTGTTTTATATCCGTCTCTTTCTTTTCATAATTTTCCTTCCCTTTCTCCATATTTTCTTCTTTTTACTCTTTTCTTCCCACAACATAATCGACCAGTAGCAGCAGTAGCAGCATCAGTAGTAATAGTAGTAGTAGTAGTAGTAGTAGTAGTAGTAGTAGTAGTAGTAGTAGTAGTAGTAGTAGTTGTTGTAGAAGTAGTTGTTGTAGAAGTAGTTGTAGCAGTAGTAGTAGTAGTAGTAGTAGTAGTAGTAGTTGCTTATGCTGATGACACCACTATATATGCGACAATTCCTTCCCCACAGGATAGGCAGAGAGTCGCTAATGTACTCACTCAAGATGTTTCAAGGATTCTGTCATGGTGTGATCGGTGGGGTATGAAACTGAACCCGAGTAAATCCCATAGTATGGTTATTAGCAGATCAAGGACACCTTTCCCAGTTCACCCTGATATTGTTGTCAACGAAGTACCTATTCCTAATTGTTCGTCTCTGAAGTTACTCGGAGTCACCCTTGATCCCAAACTTACTTTTGAGTTGCACTTGCGTTCACTTGCATCATCAGTCTCATGTAAAGTTGGTTTGTTACGCAAATGTAGGCGGATATATTCCTCTGATGATATTGTAAGAAATTGCTTTTACTCTTTCATACTGCCTCATTTTGAATATTGTCACTCTGTGTGGATCTCTGCAGCAGAGTCTCACTTAAAGCTTTTAGATAGAGCATTCAACCAGATTAAATTTCTTCTTCCTAATCTTGAGATTAATCTTCGGCATCGTCGTTTGGTTGGATCATTGTCCTATTTCTTCAAAATCATGTCTAATTCCAACCACCCGTTGCATTGTCATTTGCCTGCCCCTTCACTACCAGCACGTGCTACAAGACAATCCTTGATCATGAATGACCGTTCCTTGTCTGTGAATCGATGTAATACTTCACAATTTTCCCGGTGTTTTATCCCAGTATCTGCTAGACTCTGGAATACAATTCCCAACGAGATTGTTAATTCTAGTAACATTGAAGCATTTAAAAAACGTGTGAATACCTTTCTTCTCTCTGAACTCACTACCTCTTAGATCTCTACCAATCTTCCTATTCTGCTGTTCATTCCTGTTACTTCCTTTCACTTATCGGTGAGGTGCCGCCCACTGGGCCTTTGGGTTTATGCAGTTATGCTTTCCAGTGGGTCGCCTTCATTGACCTCATAATAATAATAATAATAATAATAATAGTAGTAGTAGTAGTATTAGTATTAGTATTATTAGTAGTTGTGGTGGTAACGGTATTAGTATTAGTAGTATTAGTGGTAGTAGTAGTAGTAGTAGTAGTAGTAGTAGTAGTAGTAGTAGTAGTAGTAGTAGTAGTAGTGATAGTAGTGGTAGTAGTAGTGGCGGTAGTAGTAGTAGTAGTAGTTGTAGTAATAGTAGTAGTAGTAGTAGTAGTAGAAGTAGAAGTAGAAGTAGAAGTAGAAGTAGCAATAGCAGTAGCAGTAGCAGTAGCAGTGGTAGTAGTAGTAATAGCAATTACTATTGTTGTTGTTGCATTTGTTGTTGTTGTTATAGTGTCTACTCGCAAACTTTTCTATTTCTCATCCAGCGTTCTAACTCCCTGAAGCCACTTACGCAATTCAGTATCGCTCTGAAAATGTTTCCTACAATTCTCACGAGAGCCATTTACCTTAAAGACCTTCATTTCACTCTTATAACCAAACCATTCTGATCTGGACATGCCTTTACAACGACTTTGCCTTTCTTGGTTAAATTTATTCCACTCTTGATTTAACTACACTCTCCGTTTATCCAATTCAATTTAAATCTTATCGCTTTTCCCTTATTAGATTTACATAATACTAATCATATCTTCATTCTCCGTGGGGATATTCAACTATTTTGTTTCGTTGACGTCTACCAGTAGTTTTCTTCTTGCTTTTCTTTATTTTTCTCATCTGTCAAAACTTGAAGATGATCTCATTAACGTTTTCTCTTTTTAGGTTTACATAATTCTAGATTATATAATAACAAAATAAAATGAATAATACAAATGGCGTGTAGAGTGGGAAAGACAAGCTGGCAAGTCTTACCTAGAGAAGCGCGTGCATGATATTTCCTAACCATAAGTCTATTTCTCCCCTCTGTAAATTTGTAGCACCACTGATTTTGTGGCGGAGGGTTGGACTGCGAAGTTAAAGGCAACGAGAACAGGGAGCAGGAACAGGAGCACGTACATCGCGGGAAACCAATGAAAACTCCCGAAGACAAAGGCCTCATCTGCTGAAGGCATCCATCATCTCATGTATGAGTGGTATTATTATGCTAGTTTCTCATCTAAATATTCTAACAATTCATACTGATATTTCGTCAAAGTTTTGAGTTGTACATCTTGGACTGAACCCTAATGTGAGTGTAAGCTCAAGAGTAGAGAGGGAGAAAAAAAGGAAAAAAGAAAAAAGGAAAAAAAAACCTGTCACTTCGTCTCTAGTACAAGTAACTTCTAAGACATATTTAAGTCTATTCTTCAGGTTATGCCATTTCACTCCTCGTGAACCACTGGTGCTGATGAAAAATCAATAAATAATACAAAGACATAACAGTTATTCTGGCTCGTGGCAATGCTCAATATGTGTCTCCTTTTGGTAGGTGTCTACTAGATTTAAAATATCAAATATAAGGTATAAAGTATATTACAATGAAGCAGTCAAATCTGCGTATAGTTGCTATGTTGAATGTCCCTGATGACCGCTGGTGCTCTGACTGGTCTATCCTTCGTGTGTGTGTGTGTGTGTGTGTGTGTGTGTGTGTGTGTGTGTGTGTGTGTGTGTGTGTGTGTGTGTGCGTTTATCAAAGCAAAAAACATTTCTTTTATCTCTTTTATCCAAGAACAAAAATAGTCAAATAAATAAAAACTTACTTAGCTTGCACGATGCCCTTGGCGCTCGTATATGACATGAATGACCTTTCTCTCTTTAGTGGGACGTTGCCGCCGCTATCTCCCTCCTCCTCCCCCCCCTTCCGCTCTCTCTCTCTCTCTCTCTCTCTCTCTCTCTCTCTCTCTCTCTCTCTCTCTCTCTCTCTCACGAAATGGAGGTAGGTTTTATGATGTAAATCTGACAAAAAAATAAAAAGAAGAAAAAAAGTCGAATCAAAAGCGTTCCATAATAGTGAGTGGTGTGAAGGTGTGGCTCAGGTGCAGACAAAGATGTGGTATTCATTAATGGCACACACACATTCATCACTCGCTGGCCACACGTGATAAGAATTTAGATGGGTTGGACAACATGGATTCCCTCTTAAAGAATGACAACATAAAGATAAGAATAAATACACTTTCTGAGTTTAAATGGTGATGCCACGGACCTTGCCGAGTGCCAGGAGGAATAAGCCACGAACGTGCTAATGTGGCGCCTTTCCTTCCTCCCTGGGGACGAGGCAGGACGTCTCTCAGGGCATGTGTTGCATACAACCAAGCCTTGTGTGGCTGCCGGTGATGAGGTAATGACGCGTATCACGGACGACTTTGCAAAATTCGTAAATCGAGGGAAATAAGAAGCGTAGGAATAATGATTCGTCTGGCTGTGTCTCGTAATTAGCTTAATTTAAAGCACAAGTCACCGAGTGAAGGTTCCATTAATTGAGAGCAAACTAAATTCATACCATTGGATTCGTTCACGCACAAACCTTCTCCTTTCTTTGAACAACTGGGTTTTACAATGGTCGTGACTATCTTGCTTTCAGGCTCCGCGTCGCCGTCCTTGGCGCCTTATTTTCGATGCTGTCTCAGTTCCCTTCGCGTCAAAAAGCGAGTAGAGTCAAGAAGATTAACGAGAGCTCTCCCCCATTTTCGCGACCAAACAGCACACGTGGCTGAGGTTCCACTGTCGCCTCAGCAAACATTTCATGCATGCATCTTGAATCACACCACAAAATTACTCACCATGGACTTCTAACGGATATATTTAGCTACACACACACACACACACACACACACACACACACACACACACACACACACACACACACACACAAACACGTGCGCGCTAAAAGGTAGACAAAGGAAATTAGACACAAACAGTACATTCCTTCGATTTCTCTCTATGAAATAACTTAAATATAAAAAAAACAGCTTGCGTTTGTCAGTCCCAAAATAACAACAACAACAGCAGCAGACAATCAAATTTCTGTCTTTTCGCACTGTCAGCAAGAAATATATTTTTTGTTTATATACTACTTAATTCAACTTAGTCAACAACATAAAGCAAAAGAGAATCCTGATTCTTATATTTTATCACTACTTAGGTATTTCTTTTTCAATCCTACTAATAAAAAATGTCATAATATAATATGAAAATACATTTTTTTTTACCTACATGTCTGTAATGGTTTTATGGGTTCTGGTCCTATGCAATGTCAAATTTTTCCAGCTTTTTTCTTTCAGGAAACAGAATCGTTGCAGGAAATAGAGCTGGAGAGGCAGACGCGCATGGATGGCTGGTGCTTAACCTCTGCAATTTCTGAAAAGTACACTTATAGACACAACACAGCGTGATATTTGAAACAGATTATATACTTCGTTACGCGTGAGGTGGGCGCTATACAGAACGACTAAATGCAAGAATATGTGATATAATAAATTGTGAAAGAAAAATGGTTTAAACTGCTTCCTTTTTCATTTACAGTCTTTTCTTTTCCTATAATGCCACTTGTTGAAGGAAACCCATGTCGTTAAGATTAATACTATAATTACAACAATTTTATTATGTTACTTTTTCACAATAATTACTCGTGCACCGAGCGTGCGTCTCAAAGGAAAGAGAATGAACCAGACCATTGCCTCGTCCCCAAGAAGCGTCCAGTGACTTGAGCAAGGAGGTCGTAACGAGGCAAGTTTGGGATTTCTTTCCGCAGGCTTTTTTTCCTCTTGTTACCGGCTAGAGTTAGACCACTTAGCTTCTTCCTCCGTTCCTTTGTCCCTTTCTTCCCCTCTCCATCCTCAACATCAGCATCAGCGTCTCTCCCATCAGCATCGCCACGACATCCACCTCCACCGTCACCAAAGACATTCATATTTAGCGTTCTCTCTCTCTCTCTCTCTCTCTCTCTCTCTCTCTCTCTCTCTCTCTCTCTCTCTCTCTCTCTCTCTCTCTCTCTCTCTCTCAAATCACCACCAGCACCACGACTACCACAATCACTATTCATCTTTCTCTTCCTCATTCGTCTCCTCCTCTTTAGCCTTATCATCACCACTAACAACAACGTCATTATTATTACGAGCATCTCGAGCAGTAGCAAAATCACAAGCACCACCACCACTACCACCACTACATTATCCAACTTCACTACTTGCCTCACTCAACGCAAGTATTTATTCAGCCATCTCATAAAAAAAAGCAAAGTTGAACGCCACCACAAGTCTCGCAGAAGCCAAGAAACTTCTCTCATCGCTTATCATACACGTCTGAAATTAGCAACTCTATTTTACACCTGAAGAAACCTATGCACATTCCGCCTTGGGCAAGATGGTCTGTCTGATTAAGAAAGTTTTCTGTAGGCGATTACAGAGAAAGACGGGCGAGTTGGAAATCTATTGAGGTGTTCTCTGTCGTACATTTGTCCCTTCCCTTACCAGACAGAATTGTGTGAGAGTAGAACGATCTGTCATTAGGTGAGTAAATCCTTATGATAGCTATTCATAAGACAATCAGCCACGTGGAACAATCGGTAAAGGTGACAGGTATTAAAAATTTCAATCACATGCACGCCGCATACCTATACAGACACACACACACACACACACACACACACACACACACACACACACACACACACACACACACACACACACACACACACACACACGCATGCATACACACGTTACTATGTTTTTATGCTACTAGGGACGAAACTAGAATCAAAATAGACGAACATGAGATACTCTTGCTTTGTAAGAATCCATGACAAAAGTAACTTCACCAAGACGCCACGGAACAGAACGAAAATGACTTCCAGAGACAGTGAAGATGGGCGTACATACATGATATGGATGAGTTTGTCGCAAGGAATGATAAAAATATGATAAGGAAAGAACTGTCCCAAAAAGTCACACAAGACAGCATCTGCATGCCCGTCTTTTAGCTGCCTCTTCCATACTTCATCACAGCTCCGTCACAGTGGTCGCTGCTGCTGTTGGAGCATTCTTGCCTCTATGAACCCATGAATAAAATAACACATGTTTATATTATGAAAATCATTAAAAAAAGTAGGTAATGTTTATAATATGGATAGAAATATTTTTGTAACAATCTTTTTTGGCTGCAAATTTCTAGCGTAATGCCTATGAAGTGCTATCAAAATACTGAAATGCATTGTTTGAATCTTGTATGAACGATGAAAGCAGAACAATTTCGCTGAAATAAAATTACAATAAAATTTTACAACTAATGACATTGCAACACATGAGTAATTACTTTGATCTTAATAGGAATTAAGTGAGCATTATATGACAATATTAATACAATATCATATTGTGAAATATTGTAGCGTCACAACTTGAAAGAACAAGCCTGAAAAATGTTTAACTTTTATGTCACAAATGTAAACAGCCAGATTTACACTGTCGTTCTAAACCGTATCGTGTATGTATGTATGTATGTATGTATGTATGTATGCATGTATGTATGTGTGTATGTATGTGTGTATGGAAGGATGAATTATGTGTGCATATCTGTGGGTGAGGCACACAATGACTGATAGCTCCGATGTTTTCTCTTTTCTGGGAAGCGTTCACGAGAGAGAGAGAGAGAGAGAGAGAGAGAGAGAGAGAGAGAGAGAGAGAGAGAGAGAGAGAGAGAGAGAGAGAGAGAGACATAGACAGAAACACAAAGAAACATACTGGCAGGCACATATCAGCGAACTAATCTTAAGCCTCCCAGCCTTACCCACACCCATGTATATTTTCAGTATGTATGTGCTGCCATCCGAATAAACCTATTATCATTATTATGCGCAGACAAACAGAAAGAGACAAACAGATAAAGAAGGGAAATGCGTGGAGAAAAATGACAGGTATGTACCAAACCGTGAAATTCATTTATACGAATAGTTACGGAAGAATAATACGGGAAACATCTCTCTCTCTCTCTCTCTCTCTCTCTCTCTCTCTCTCTCTCTGTCTCTCTCTCTAAGAAACATCTATAGAGAAAAGTAAACACAATTACACTTCTACACACACACACACACACACACACACACACACACACACACACACACACACACACACACACACACACACACACACACACAGCCGCGTATTATCTTCGCTAAGTATCACTTGGACCCAAATGGCCACCGGAGGCCTACTTTTATGGCAATGCCGTCGCCGGGGCAACACTCCTCCATCCAGCGGTATCGTCTTGCCACTTACTTCCCTTAACAACAAACAACAAACCCTTCCACGCGCTTCTATATGCACAGTATCGTTTTCCTCCCCTCCACTACTGCTCTCCTCCATAACCTCCAACGAAACAACAAGCCCCTCCATTCCGTATCCTGGTTCTCCTTCCACAACAACCCCTCTCCCATTCCTTTCATTTCACGGGAACAACCTACGCCCTATTCTGTCCTTTACTCGTCCCCTCTCATCACTAAACCACAACGCAGCGTCTCTGTGGGTTCTCGAAGACAGTTTAAAAGAAGCTTATTAGTACGCCGCCCCATAAAGACCCAACCTCCCTCAGCGTCTCACAAGCGGCTCCCGAAAGAGAATGGTAAGGCGAACAACGAGTCTCTGTGGGCGGTGGCTGGCGGAGGTGGAGGTGGCGACGCTAACGGTGGAAATAGTGTCAGCATAAAGGGAGATGGGGATAGTGAAGGACGTTTTGTTTACATCCATTAACTTCTTTCGTGCTGCTGTACAAAAAGAATTTCAAGGCTGTTCTAACATTTTTTTTCTCTTCTTCATTTGACTTTTATTTTTTCTCTCTTTTTCCTTTCTCGTTCAATCTATATAGGTGAAATTCCATCGTACTGTCATTCTCCACCCACCAAAAAAACAATATTTAAAGCTATTTTTTTTCAATCTTTTACTTAACTTTTTTTTTGTCACTATTTTTCTTTCTCTCTAAATCAATTTACTTTCCTGAAATTCCACTGTACAGCCATACGAGGAGTTTTTAGTAACCTTCCATGCTTTTTTTTTATTTATTTATCTTCACTCCAACACTTTTTTCATTTGTCCTCACGCTCACTTTTGGTTCTCGTTGCTAAGTTTTTTTATTTCCTCTGCTCCTTCTCATCATGAACATATAAATTTTCTTCATAACTGATCAACATTTCCATTAATTTAATTTTCTGATGTACCAAGTACTTATATATTGGCAATACCTTCGATATGGTGTTATGCTACATTCTCTGCTGCTTGGATGGGAATAAATCAAAAGCACACTACTAAAAACGCGGTGGTGACAGACAAAAGCAGAAAAAAAACGTGTGAAAATAAGAGAAGCTGTAAAAAAGTCTTCATGTAAGTACTCAGCCCTGATGCAGTCATTTGTAAAGGAGCAGGGAAGAATTGTTTAGTGATGCTTCGGTTAGCACAAGTTTTATTAGCAACTTACAGGAGGAAAACATTCGTATTTCTTTTTTGTGTTTGCCATGTTGTTCTTTCTGTTATTGATGGAAGTGGTGGTGGTGTTTCTTGTTCTTGTTCTTGTTCCCTTTGTTTCTATTCTTGTTCTTGTTCTTGATTTCTCTCTCCCTTTTTGTTTTGTTCTCTTTTGTATTCTCCGTCTTCGTCCTCTTTTCTTTATATCATTTTAGCCTGAATATTAACATTACTCCTACATTTCATCTATGGTTTCTCTTTCAACTAGTGAGTCGTTCACTTTTCAGCACATACGTTTGGAAGAGAGAGAGAGAGAGAGAGAGAGAGAGAGAGAGAGAGAGAGAGAGAGAGAGAGAGAGAGAGAGAGAGAGAGAGAGAGAGAGAGAGAGAGAGAGAGAGAGAGAGAGAGAGAGAGAGAGAACCATACATAAGCAACGTATAGGGTGAAGAGGATGGAGATAGAAAGAACCTAGTGTCGGGTGTGTGAGGACCATTACTCAGAGGCTATCGAAAGGCTGTGGGTCAGAGCTCTTCCAACGGAGTATAAAGGGGCCAGGGTGTAAAAACGGTGGGGGCGATTTCCTGGTCAAAGGAAGACTGTTGAGTAAGAGAATGAAAGAGGAACAGGATGAGAAACTTTGTAATAAAAGGAAGGATTATGAGAACGAGAGAAAGGGATAGACAGATAGATTAATAAATATCTGGTAGGGAGGGAATAGTTAATGGTGACGCGACAGAGGTAAAATATAAAAGGTGGAAAAAAAAAAGTGTAGAGGGAGGAGAGAATTGGCGAAGAGTGAAATAAATTGGGGATAAATCAGATGAGCTGGGAAAGAAAACAAAGAAAACAAAACACAAAAACGTAGAGGATTAACGAAAAAAAGAGCGAAAGAAATAGAGAGAGAGAGAGAGAGAGAGAGAGAGAGAGAGAGAGAGAGAGAGAGAGAGAGAGAGAGAGAGAGAGAGATCCAATCTCACTCAAAATAAATATGCCAATTTCAATACGTTATTGATAGTAAACTTGAATTACAAGGCAATTAACAGGTCAAGGACATGTAAAAGGAGAAAGTTATCTTTGATGATCTTTAATTGATCAACCTCATTACATTGATGAATAAATAGATAAGTAAATAGATAAACAGAAAAATATCAGCATCATTAATTTGAGCAAGTTTTCGTGAAGGATTACACGAGGTTATGGAGACTGGAAGTATCTTTACGTAATATACATAAAGCCACAATTAGAGTGATTGGCTTCGCTCTGAACAGCGAACTACATCACGGCACGCAGCTCCCTCCGTGCCCCGTAATGGAGCCCTCACTCGGACCACCGTGCCGCACTTCTGGAGTGAAGATGAATAAATAATGTGTACATTTTTCTTGCCGTGGCACGTACAATTATCAAGTTCAGATATATAATTTCTTGTGTAAATTTCATTATTATCATTATTATTATTATTATTATTATTATTATTATTATTATTATTATTATTATTATTATTATTATCATTATTATTATCATTATTATTATTATTATTATTATTATTATTATTATTATTATTATTATTACTTTTATTATTATTATTATTGATTTTATTCATCTATTTTTTGTTTATTTATTCTTTATTACCATCATCATCATTACTATTATTACGAGTGCTTACTATCAATACCTACTATCGTCATTGCTGTTTTTGTTGCTGATATCATATGGAACGAATGTTCCTTCTATTTCCCATCACTATATCAATATTTGTAAAGTTACCACGAGCCAGGAGAAACGTTGGTATCACTCTATTACGAGGCAGTGTATACTAAAAACGTCGCCAAGGTAATACTCACTTTATCGTCTGTAGGAAAATTAAAGACAGCATACAGTCTCTCTCTCTCTCTCTCTCTCTCTCTCTCTCTCTCTCTCTCTCTCTCTCTCTCTCTCTCTCTCTTAGCGCAGGAACAGTAGCAATCTAAATTAGGTTTTAACAAAATTACCAAGACTGTCAACTATTATCCTGGAAAGTTAATGTAAGAGAGACTAAGTAAAAGTACCAATATGGAACATGAAAAGAAAAAGAAAAAAAAAAAAAAAAACAGTCGTTGATAAATTTTGTTTCTTAAAAAAACCTAAATAAGTTAAAAACCCGTTAACCTTTCTGCCATCTTTCAAGCTTGAAAATGCAATGTTGTGTAAACGTACAAGTAATGTTTTCCTCCCCTCAGAACGCGCCGCCAGTAATGGTAAGTTTGTTTCGCATTCATTTTCATTCCTTGTCGTATTTTTTTTATAATCCGTATTCTGCTTCCCTTCCTAGTGGCACGGTGCCTAAGGGAGAGGCCCTGTGGCGGGGTAATCAAATACAACTTCACGCATCGTTTTACCAACAATATTGCTATTAATCTTGTTGATGAATTCCTTGAAGAGCCGCAGGTAGAAGAGTGTCAGGAACATCAAGGGAATACAAAGGCTATCGAAGGTTAGTGAAGATATCGCCTATTCAATGTTCCCTTTTGATGTGTATTTTTCTCAACTATCTATTGATTTGTTAAGTGAGCAGATGTGCAAACCACCGGAAATTTCGAACATGCACTTGTATACGCGTTTTAATTCTTATACTTTTTTATTTATTATTTCAGTATTGGAACGAGGATTATTAACATTTGCAATAGAAGGTAGTAATGTGTGTGAAGTGCGCTTTACTTTTCGCAACATCGCTTCATTATTTTTCTCTCGGTATGGAGATCAGAATAAACTTGGGGACTACTTCATACTTTCCTGAATAAAAAAAAAAAAGGAACGTGAGCAGTATACATACCCTTGCCAAATAATCTTTTTGTGTGAATAAACGAGGTGTATTAGGATTACTAACTGACCCCAAGACTCTCTGCTTGTGGGCTTATTAAAGATCCAATATAAATCTATGAGCAACAGT